>NW_025954372.1:0-46908 GCF_022376455.1 Epithele typhae | reverse complement strand
TGCTTGCATTGCAGTGATGAACGGCCCCAAGCTACGACGCTCTTGACGGCTCTGAACGAGTTGCCGACGAACAAGGGTAGCACGGGCAATAGCTTGTATCTTGGGTACGTAACGCTCTGCGAGTCGCAGACGCGCTTGCTGAGTCGCCTGGTCCTTCCGCACGAGGTACGCCCGCGCAGCGGCTTGAAGAGCAACGATGGAGTCTTCGCATTCCAACAGGAGACGGTCTCGTACTGGATACCCGTCAGCTAGATTCATCCAACAGTGAACAGATTCTCACTTTCGTCCTCGGTCTCCGGCTCCTCTTCGGGCTCCTCGTTCAGTTCTTTCGCAATCTCACGGCCAATGTTACCGAAGTTCGGCATAGCGACACCGGCTTCTTTGAGACCGCGCTGTGTCTTCTGCAGCTGGTCATCTGAGAACTGCAGCTGACCGACGAGGTTCCCGATGCGGCGAGCTAGACCACGCCGTGCGAGCAAATGACTTTGGTGCGGCTTTAGTCAGGAGGGTCTCCAAAAAGGGAAATGAACCATACCTGAGAGCATGAATACAGTATATAACCTTTGGAATATTCTTCTTCTCGTACAAATCGGTGAGCTCAAAAATGAACCCCTGATTGGATACAATAAGTGAGAATGGGTTCTTGGTCTGCAGCACGATTACGCACCTCCGGAAGACCGACAGAACGAACGAAAGCGACGAAATGGTTAATGTTGTCGGAGTGCCTGAAGTCCAGCTTGGGTGCCTACGTAAAGACTGGTCAGTAAATTGCGCGATAAGGAGAGCAAATCGAACGCACCTCGTAGATCCTGCGAACAGCACCTTCTCCTCTGAAGACGCGCACAAGTTTGGCCAAAACCACCCCGTTCCTCATCTGCTCCTCCATCTCCACCACGCCGAATGGCAGTTCCTCTCCCATACAATTCTCGACCCACTCCTTAGCCTCTCCGACGTGACAGAGATACTCGTAGGCTTGAATGAGATGCCGTTGCACGTCTGCCCACAGACCTCTAAGCCTAGAGGAGGGGAGAGGAGCATTGCCAGGAATTTTATCGCGGAGAAGTCGTTTCCGTCGAGGAACGCCGGCGACGTCGTCCGCGTTTGTAACACCAGGAAACAAGTTCTTGCTTCACGGGCTCCACCCTTGTCGGGACCGATTGCGTGAGTGGTGATTGCGGTAGCTGTTTCACCTGTAGGGGCCGTTCGGGAGAAACCTGTCTCCAGCTTTGAGCGCGATTCATCCTCTCTTCGCGACGGCTTGCTATGGCTCTGTTCTGTGAAGAAGGTACGGGTCGTCCAAGGGATCATTCCCAGGCCAATCGTCCCCTGCGTCCCCACTTGCGATACGCTCAAGTCGTCGGACTGACTGGCCGGTCCCCAAATGATCCATCCCGCGTCGCTTCGCCATAAATGAGCTGCGGTACTGGGTGGGGAACATCGGGCTCGAAGAGGGTCCTGGCGTGGGTGAGGGCGGGACGCTTGTCGAACTTGGCCTCATATCAGGTGAAGGCGAAGATGCACGCGAACTCGCGCTTGACATAGGTCGGCGAGAGTGCCTGTCTGGGGCAAGAGCAGCTAATGCAGCTTCCCGATCGCCGTACATGGAAGTAGGACGTCTTCTTGGTGGAACCGACGAGGCATCTGGAGAACTGGGAACTGTGGTCTGGGATGTCGTTCCAGACCGAAGAGACTGGTCCGATGACACGGAAGACCCTGTAGAGGCCGCATGCAAGCTGTCCAAAGTGTTCGAACGATGCAAGCGAGTGGGTGTGTAGTCGGCGACATCTGCAGTTTGAGCGTAGGATCCGAGGTTTCGCAATGCCGCAATGGAGGAGGATTGCAGTGGAGTAGAGACGGGGAGATGGATCTTCTGGGGAGCAGGAGTAGAAAATCCTTGAAAAGTGGGCGAGTCCGGGGTCTCTACAGTCACTCCGGTGGTGTTCGGCGAAAGCGGCGAGGCGATAATGGGGGCAGGCATTGTGTGCCGCTTTGATTGGGGCGAGGGTGAATACTGGGTGGGCAAAGTTTCGCTTCGCGCCGGGGACGGCGGCGGAAATGCAAAGTCTGTTGTCCGTGCTCGGGAAGGTGTGGTGTCCGTTGTTGCGCGAGACATTGAGGGAGGGGGTCTGATCTCAATGGGTCAGCGGAACGATCAGCTTCCTGGATAGCGTGTATATACGCACCTTCTGCAGCCCGAGAACGCTCTTCCCACTTTCCTCGCACTGCACTGACATCAAGACTTCCGCCGACGCGATGTGAGGGGTCCATCGCCTGGTAGCGTTGCCGGTAGCGTTGCCAGTGGAGTGGTCAAGAGCGTATTGCGCGACTGAGAGCCTGCGCGAGAAAGAGTGCCGCCTCGAGACGATGTCCGTTCCAGCAGAGCCTTCTGATACGCGAACTGGCCAGATTCGAGTGCTGAGTTGTGCCTAAGCCTGGCGGAGCCGTTCGAGGATGTGGAATCAGATCGCTCCATGGTCGTCGGAGGGTCGTGAGGGTCGTTAATAGTGGGACCCGGGCGGGGCCCAGGGTGATATGGGGTATGCGTAAGATAATGAGCGCGTTAGGTTGGGGACACAAGCCAGGATTGGCTGGACGCGAGGCAGACGACAGGGGGCAGATGAGAGAGCGGCAGACGTCGGGCACTTGGCGATGACTACCGCACGGTCCGTTTTGGGAAGCCTGCTCTCTCCTGCTCCTTCAGCCACCGATCGCACAAGCTCCATCGCGGTTAAAACACGTCCAATCGCCCTTGTCCACAACATCTGAAGAGGTCCCGGCATCGTCCTCGGAATCATATGTGCTATCGACCACAGTTGCTCGACTTGCCTCTTAGACTAAGAACAAGGAGACTGTTGGGGCGGTATTGTAGGGATCAGGGCGCTTGCAGCCCACTCATAATGCGAGCGATCTATGAATCGGTCTTGTACGCAACGCAAGGGACAAACAGTCTTCTCTTGTGGGGTCAAAATAATTGACCGTGCACGAGAGGTAGGCCGTCGCTCGAATTGTCTGAGTATGTACGCGCGCGCGAGTGGCTGAACGGTGTCGCGAAGTCGCGCGTCGCGTCGACGCGTCCGAGTGCAGTGCCCCCGCGCCCATCCTGACCATGACCAGCTATGTCCGCACACCTCGAAACCCTTGTCTTGTCCCTGGTTCCTCGCGCTCGTCAAGATGATGTCTTGAAGCGCCAGCTTGTGACCCACTGTGAAGAGATCTTGAGTAGGTGAATTGGAATGTCTAGACGGTGGTGAAGACGCGACCACACCTCTGGACGCCCGGCAAAGACGCGCTTTAAGCTCATACTTGTTCGCAGTCATATCGGGCATTCTGTGGAGAAGGACATAGGGCATCTGTCGGATTTGATAAAGCGTCACCGTGAGCACAACTCTTAGCTGGTTTATGAGACGTTCGAACCTTTGCTAGTTTTACAGACCAACACCTCTGGAGGCTCGAGTCCTCTCCGATTCACGAACCTCTTATCGAGGCTACTTGAACAGGTGTGTCCGGTCGTGACAGAGGTGATCCTCTGATATGAAACGTCGCCTTTCAGCCTGTCTTGAACAGAAAGCATGCCTCCCTGCAATTCCTATACTCGCTCGCCTCTACTCCTACTCCAACTCCACTATCTTCCACCTTCCTTCCCTCTCTCGCGCCCCCACCACCATCAATACCTTCTTCGAAGGCGACTACACCCATTGATGCGCGGTCACCACATCCCGGACCCCGAGGCAGGAGCAAGGCTGATCTCCTTCTGCAATACAGGCGACAGATAGGTACGTACTCTTTTCTCATCGCCTTCGCCTCTTGTTGAACCCGTGAAGGCCAGTCTCACATTCCTGAACATCTCATTCTACGTGACACGTTGTATCTACTGCAAGGGATTTCTGGCAAGTATGTCGAATTTTCCGTCAGCAAAGATACGGAACAGAACAAGGAGCTCGTATTCGCAGAGGATCCGGTAGGTGTATCACTTAATCACTTCATGTAAAGCGCATTCTCTGACATCTCATAGCGGTATCACATACCGCCACCTACTAGAGCCTTAATCCTCCGACTTGCCGAGGTTGGCCACTTGTACCAGCGAGTCGACTCGTTCGTGCGCGAGCGTGAGGGAAAAGTTGGGGTCGGGATGATTGAGCAGAGCCTCTGTCATCACCTTCAATCACAACTCACCGAATACTATAAACTCATTGCCATCCTGGAGTCACAAATGTCAACTTCCCATCCGGTGGATGACGGACGTCCAAACGGTGTCGACGAAGAGCGGACTGGGGAAGAGGAGACCGGGCTTACGCTCAAGCGACTCGACGTCTGGATCGAGGACTGGAGGTTACGGATGCGTATGATGAGTGTTTGCGTTGAAGGCGCGAAAGGTAAGCCTCCGTCCTATCGCCTATACATGTGCTGTAGATGCCCGTCAATAGATGCCCATGGAGGCGCCCTAGTGAACTTGATTCACGGCTATGCAGAGAACGGCGATCCGTTTATTCGCAAATTCACCAACCAGTTACTAGAAGAGGTGGGCATCTATCATTTCTCAGATAGCCCAAGAGTTAAAGGCTCGGTGCAGGTCTCAAAACCTTTTTTCGCGACGTTGCATAGATGGCTGTTTTCCGGAGAACTCGCAGATCCGTTCTCCGAATTCTTCGTTGCCGTCGACCCTGATCTCGCGCATCTACAGTATATGCAGCCATCTTTGCAAGGCGTTGGTCAATTAGCCAACGATGGTGGGTTCGGTGGAGGTGATATGGAAGACACCTCAGAAGAGCACGCGGGCGGTCTTCAGCTCTGGGAACAGAAATACCGTTTTCAGAAGGATATGCTCCCTGCATTCGTCGGGGAAACATTTGGTCGCAAGGTAAGTCCCCGAGATCCTGAAAAATAGCCTTTACCGAAGTCGTTGTGTCGCAGATTTTTTCTACTGGCAAGAGTTTGAACTTCATCCGATATAGTTGCCACGATAGCGACTGGGTAGCTACAAGAGAAAGGTTGAGCAATACTGGCGGCAGTGAGTATTCACCACGGTCATGAAGAGCTCGTCGATACTCATGAAACGAAGCCCTACAATATAGTGACATTGTAGGACTAGAGCGTTCCATCGACAACGCGTACCAGATTGCCAGCCAACGCCTCTTTGACGTGTTTTTCGACAAATATCGACTACTCGACCACCTTATGGCGTATAAGAACTACCTCTTGCTTGGATACGGAGACTTCGCCGAACAGCTTATGGATACCCTGGGGTAAGTACTCCGAGTACTCGGTGAAATGTCGATGGCCCGGTATCTCATAGGTCACTCCCAGACCAAGCTTGTCACGGCCAGCAAATGCTCTCTATCGCCATAACCTCACCGCCACGCTTGAGTCCGCCCTTCGCTCAACAAACGCACAGAACGATCCGCCGGACGTGCTTCGCAGGCTCGACGCACGTATGCTCGAGTACTCGCACGGGGAGATCGGATGGGACGTTTTCACGCTAGAATACAAGGTCGACGCACCGATTGACACGGTACTCGATCCCGCCGCGATTGTCAAGTATCTCAAACTGTTCCACCATCTATGGAAAGTCAAGCGCATTTCGAGCACGCTCAACAGCACATGGATGCGAGTTGCGGGTGGGGCGAAGACCTTCCTCCGTGTACCCGGTAGGCCATTCAATTCTTTCTCTCCGACGCAACATGCTCACAATGGGGATCCAGAGCTGGAGTACGACTGGCACCAGATACGCCTTGTGATGGCTGAGATGGTGCACTTCATACGCCAGCTTGAGACTTACTGCCATCTCGAGGTCATCGAATGCTCTTGGCAAGACCTCTTCCAGTTCATTCAAAAGAAAGAGGGTGACCTCGATGCCCTGATCGAGAACCATCGCGCATATCTCGACCGCATGGTCAAGAAGGTACTCTTACTCAGTCCAAAGGCCGGTCGAGAAGAGAACATGCTCAATCATGTCCGGGAAGTCTTCACACTGATCTTACAGTTCCGTGAGGCTGCGGTATGTGTCATCTCTGTTTAATGTCCTCAGCTAAACGAATACCTGCGTCAGGATGACCTGTACAACTACTGTCTTTCTGAGTCGGCACGGAGGGATGCGGAGAAAGATACTGCGAGAGTTCGTCATGCCCCCACATCCGGTGATCTTGCCCTTGCTAATATCTACATATCAGGGCGTTTACACGCGCGTCGATCCCAACGCTGGCCGCTATACCCAAGAATCACTCCCGGATATCCTTTCTCGCGTCAAGGACTACGGCTCAGCATTCTCAGAGCGTGTTCAGACGATCGTACAGGGTCTGGCCACACATCCCGATCTCGACTGTCGCTTCTTGGGGATACGGCTTTCTTTCTCAGACTTCTACAAGACGAAGAAGGACCAGCCGCAGCGGGCTTGATTTTGGATGTATCATTGCGAAGTGTGCTCAATTAGCTGTGTACAACATACAGGGTACTGGCGGGTGCATTATAGGAGGCAACTTGAAAGCGTGAAAAGCCGTGAGTCATCTATATGCAACGTATCTAATCGTGATGAGGGGTAGCGATCTTGGGCTCCCGATAGAGGCGAAGCAAGAGGGAGCTGCAAACAACGGAAACGGACCTGAAAGCACACGAGGGTCAGCCTTGGAACGCAGAAGAAAAAGCACATCGACTTACGAAAGCGCCATAGCCAAGGACGCCCACACAGGAGAGAGCCTTGCATGTCCAGCCGGGTATACAACACCGGCTGCGATGGGCAGAGCGACCAAGTTGTAAACTGAAGCCCACATCTTGAACGCATCGCGTCAGCCTCGACTCATACCCACACCAGACAAAACTCACGAAGTTGAACTTCACGCGGTTAAACACGACGCGCGACAGATCCGTGAGTGTCAACAGGCCCCGCAAGTTCGAGGACACCAGGATGAACGCCGCGCTCGAGATCGCGACGTCGCTCCCCGAACCGATCGCAATTCCGACGTCCGCGGCAGCGAGAGCGGGTGCGTCGTTGATCCCGTCGCCCACCATTGCGACGATGCACCGTTCGTTGAGGCGACGCCGGCCCAGGAGACGGGCCACCTTGCCAAGGGGGCGTTTCTGCCCCACACGCTGGAGGTTTTGGATCTGCTCGGCCTGAACGCAACAATGTCAATGGTGGGCTCTGGGTAAAGTCAGGAGAATCATCACACCTTCTGGTGAGGGAGGACTTCAGCGATGACGTTTGTCTCCGGAATACCGACCCCGCGCGCAACAGCTTTGGCGGTGATAGTGTTGTCGCCCGAGATCATCCACGTCCCAAGGCCTTGCGCCTGCAGGCGCGCGATAACTTCCTTGGCTTCGGGGCGAACCTTGTCCGCAACAGCGAAGACCGCGACGACCGCGAACGCCTCATCGCCTTCCTCCGCACGTTTCACGGCAAGGAGCACAACGCTCTTGCCCTCCGACTTCCACGCGAACAGCAGGTCCGCAATCCGCCCGTCCACCCGCGCGCCGTGCTCCTCCATCCACGCCTCGTTGCCGACGACCGCCGTCGCGCCCAGCTCCGCGCACGTCCCCTTCAGCCCCCGCCCTGCAGTTTCCTCCACGCCGGCCGTGACAACCGCGCGGGCGGCGTGCGCCGCGCAGTACGCGCGCAAGGCCGTCGCGAGCGGGTGCGAGCTCGCGCCCTCGATCTCCATCGCGATGCCCAGCACCTCTTCCTCCTTCAGGCCGAGCGCGGGCGCGACGTCCGCGTCCGTGACCTGCGGCGCGCCGCCCTCGGTGAGCGTGCCGGTCTTGTCGAAGACGACGACGTCGAGCTGCGCGGCCTCCTGGAAGGCCTCGCCGCCACCGCGGGCGAGGATGCCGAAGCGCGCGGCGAGCCCGGAGCCGACGAGGAGCGCGGTGGGCGCGGCGAGGCCGATGCCGCACGGGCAGGCGACGACGAAGACGGCGATCGCGAACTCGAGCGACCACACGGGCCAGCCGCCGACTTCGATGTCGAGGTAGTCGGGCGGGAGCGCGCCGCTGAGACCGAGGCTGAGCCAGATGACCCAGGTGGCGATCGCGAGGAGGGTGACGACGGGGACGAAGTAGCCGGTGACGAGGTCGACGACGCGCTCGATGGGGGCGCGGCGCGATTGACCTTCGCGGACAACCTTCACGACGTGGTCCAGCCTGTATGATTGTGAGTCGGTCGGTGGGCATGGAAAGCTGTGAGGAACACTCACATCGTTTGTCCCCCGATCTCGTCGACGCGCACGTCTACGACGCCAGCCTTGTTGATGGTGCCCAAGAACACCTGGTCGCCGAGCTGCTTCTTGACGAGGCGCGACTCGCCGGTGAGGGAGCTTTCGTCGAACGCACCGCCTTCTCCGGAGATGACTGTTCCGTCGGCCGGTGGGCTCGCTCCATTTAGTACGCGCACGATGTCGCCGACTTCAAGGAGCTCTGCGCCGATGCGCTCAACCTTGGTTCCTGGCTTAGCAGTAACGTTAAGTTCTTCCGCCTGAGTGTCGCCCTTTTCTGGGTCGGCGCCTTCCATCGTTGAGGCGCGCGACAGCTCTGATGATGATGCGACAGATTTGTCCACGACAAGGAGGGCGGTCGTTGGGCGCAGCTTGCCGAGGGCAGTGATGGCATCCGCAGTGCGACCTTTGCTGTAGCTTTCCAGATAGCGGCCTGGACAGGTCGAGTAAATCTTCAGCAGATGGCGAGCATGTATCAAGATTACTTACCCGCGAGAAGGAACATCGTCAAGAGCACTACCGAGTCAAAGTACGTAGTCGTGTCTCCCATCCCAGAAGATGAGGGCTCTTGCACCGCCGCGAGCCCGAGGAGCGCTATGGACGCAAAGTACGCCACACTGACTCCAGTAGAAACCTAATTGGAGTGAGTTGGTCATCGTCGAATACGCGTGGGGCAGAAGACTCACCAGGAGGTTCATGCTACCGAATCTCACAAAACGCCTCCAAACCGGAACACGGCTTCCCTGACGCCACAAGGCGTAGACCTCCTTGAGGCTACGTCTGTGGAACGTACCCGCGCTATAGAACATGACTGGGGTCGCCATGAAGAACAGCGCCCACTCGGCGCGCGACACATTCCCCGTCCAGAGGGGCTCTTCCAGCCACTGACGGACGGAGTTGTCGGGAGAAACGAGCGTCATGTAGACGATACCGAGGATGAAGGTGGGAACAGCCGCGACGACGGAGAAAAGCAGCCGGCTGAGTAGGTGACGTTGTTCGCGCCGTTGCATAAAGCGAGCCCGATCCTCCAGCGATGGAGGCTGGTAGACGGTGGCTGTGAAAGATCCCGGCTTCTCTCCAGCGTTGGCGATTGCGGCGACGACCGTGCGGATTGTGAGGCTCGGAGGCGACGGGGTATATTCGACAGAAAGGATGGGGTCTGTGTATGTCGCCAAAGCCTTGGTAATCATGACCGACGGTTCCAGGACACTGAGGGCTTTCATTACCCTGCCGGGGCAGTGCCTGCATGCTTGGAGTCAGCAGCGAGTACGGCAGCTGAATCAAGTAACTCACGAGCAGAACATGCCGCCGACGCGCAGAGACACGGAACGCGGTCCCGCGACCTCGTCGGCATCAACGGGGCGAACCTCAATGACCTCGGCCTCGTATCCGGCGTCGTTGATAGCTTCTGCAAGTTTCGGGGCGAGGTCACGTCGTTCGATCAGCGCTGTCGCCGATCTTCCGATGAGACTGACTGAAACTTCGGAGACTCCAGATATCTCCGACAAAATGCCTGTAACGGTGTTCACGCAGGACGCACAAGTCATGCCGCCCACGGACAGCTCAACGAAGGCCTTCTCGGAATAGATCTTGGTGGCCTTGGCCGTTGAACCAGACAGAGGCTCTGTGCTCACGACTTCAACCGTGTAACCTAGGTCGTCGATAGTGGAAAGAACCGTGGGGATGATGTCGGGGCTAGACCCCACCAGGGTGGCGGAATTACTGAGGAGATTGATAGCAATGTCGGAGACTCCCGGAATTTCCGAAAGACCCGCCGAAATTGAGTTGGAACACGATGAGCAAGTCATGCCTCCGAGTGAGAGAGTCACCCGGTGAGGCTCCAGAGCCGTCGCAGCCGAGACTGCGGCACTTGGAAAGGTGACGGAAGCCGGTGCTGCTTCGGAGAATTCACGATGAGCAACCTAACAAGAGGCATGGTATTCAGAAGGAGTGGAGATAGGAAAGCTAAGAAAAAGCGAACCTTCTCGGTGTTTCCGAGATCGTCATGGTGTTCGGCGCGGCACTGAGCGCAGTTTTCGACGTGCTTCTCCTTGTGGAGGGGTGGCGCAGTGATGCAAGATAGCCCCACCAAATTATCCGACCACAGATGAATGTCGTGACCGTCGGTGGTAGGAGTCCCAACAATGTCATATCCTGCTCCATCTATAGCGACCTTGATGAGGAGGATAGGGAGCGCACGGAGATGCTTGACGGTCACAGATTGGGTGACAATGGAGACATCGACAGACGAAGGAGCGGGGGAGAGGGACAACAGGGTCTCCTGGATCGTCTTGACACAACTACCAGAAAGTGAGGAAAAGAACGGATGGGTATGTGCGCGAACATACCTGCCACAGTGGAGATTAGAGACGAGGACAGTGGTGGTAATCTCGCTGGTCCCAGACTCAGCCATGGGAGGGAGTCTGCTGGGACGGCGACGGGGGCGAGGGATGTTTATAGGTGTGCTGGTCATCTTAGGGTTGAAGCAAGGTGAAAAGGCTGAGATACTTCGGGCAATCTGGATTGGGGGAATATATAGTGGACGCAGAAGGACACGGCCTTGGTCATCCTGCCCCCGTCTCATGTCCAGAAAATGCCTCACTCTTGGCGCCCATGACGTGATCTGAGCTCCCATTGGTCCTCGAGAGGTCGCAAAAATCGCTCGCCGAAAGCGACACGCTGGTGCCCGGATCTCCGATTGATCCGCCTCGTGCGCCCGAGATCTCTCCCGATGGCCCCGAGCTTAGTCATTCTCCCTAAAGGCTAATCGGTGGCTGGCCGCAGGCGCCTGTGCGCGGCTCTCAGCGAGGTGCGTGCCCTGCACACGACCACCACCACTTTTCCACCTGCCGTCCCTCGAGGCTCCTGAAGGGCTTCGTTCGGCCCTTAAAAGCGTTCAAAGCGCTGATTTTTTCTTCTACCCCCCGCATCCCTATCACCATGTCAGGTTTCCGTTCTCTCGTCCACTCTCCGGAGCGCTCTCCGCTTTCCACTTCCGCTCCCCGGTCGTCCACTCCCTCTCCCAATGGCTCCCATTCCAACCTCTCGGCTGTCACCGACCAGGACAAGCCTCCCATTATTCTCGGTATATGCGCCATGGATGTCAAGGCACGTTCGAAAGCCATGCGCGAGATTTTGACTCGACTCGTGGAGCGGTCCAACGGCGCCATAGAAGTCAAGGTGTTCGGAGACAAAGTCATCCTTGACGAAGGTCTGTGAAATGTTCTCGTTTCATGCATATATGTTGATATACGTCTCAGATGTCGCAAATTGGCCTCGCTGCGACGTTCTCATCTCTTTCTTCTCCACTGACTTCCCCCTCGACAAAGCCATATCTTACGTCAAGCTCCGCAATCCATACTGTATCAACGATCTCCCGCCACAAGCTCTTCTATGGGACAGACGTCTTGTTGGCGCAGTTCTAGATCATCTCAAGGTCCCCACTCCGAACCGTCTTGAGGTTTCCCGAGATGGTGGCCCGAAGGTGGATGATGAGCTGCGAGACTTGATGAAGCAGAAGATTGGCATTTCCCTCGGCGGCTTCCAAGTCACGCCCGAAGTTTCGATGAGTCCAGATAACAATGCCATCATCATAGACGGTCATATCATGGAGAAGCCATTCGTCGAGAAGCCGGTCAGCGGCGAGGACCATAACGTATATATCTACTTTCGCGAAGGAGGTGGCCGCAGATTGTTCCGCAAGGTAAGCCACGCTGTTCATACGTGTTTATGATTTGCGCGGTGCTGATGATTACTGCCTTTCAGGTCGGTAACAAATCGAGTGAACTTGATCCACAATTGGTTCTTCCTCGCACGGATGGTTCGTACATCTATGAGAAGTTTGTCGACGTCGACAACTCGGAAGATATCAAGGTGTATACCGTTGGTCAAAACTACACCCACGCAGAGACGCGCAAGTCCCCGTTCGTTGACGGAGTGGTTCGTCGGAACACTGAGGGGAAGGAGATCCGGTGTGTTCTTTGCGTGCGTCCCTCGCGTTCCCCGCGCTCATCTTGAATAGCTTCATCACACATCTAAGCGACGAAGAGAAAGCCTGGGCCTCGCGCATCAGCGATAGCTTCGGCCAGAAGGTCTGCGGATTTGACATGTTACGCTGCGATGGCGGGAAGCGGAGTCAAGTAATCGACGTCAACGGTTGGAGCTTCGTGAAGGGCAACGACACTTATTACGGTACGAATCCACACCTGGCGCGCAGTCTCACATGTCCTCATACCACCACCCTTGCGACTCCGCAGACAAGACGGCCGAGATTCTCGCATCGCTCTGCCTCCAAGTCGCGTCCTCACCTGAGCGGCCCCTGCCTGCTGCGGAGGCGACCGTGGAGGAGCCCACCTGGCTCCTCAAAGCGAACGTCACCGTATTACGGCACGCGGACCGGACGCCGAAACAGAAGCTCAAGTTCAACTTCCCCATTGGCGAGCGTTGGACACAGCCGTTCGTCACCCTGCTCAACGGAGAGCGGGAAGAGATCATACTTCGTGAACGCCAGCAGCTCAACCTCATCGCGACGGCAGTCGAGGAGGCCAAAGGACTAGGCGCTGACGGAGACGATCTCGTCAAGCTTACGCAGCTCAATAATGCCTTGTTCAGCAAAATCGACCTCCCAGGAACTAAAGCGCAGCTCAAGCCAGTCTACTCAAAGAAGCAACCGGGCCAACTACGCAAGCTCACCAAGCTTACACTGGTGTTCAAATGGGGCGGAGAATTTACCCATTCCGCTCGCTACCAATCGCGCGACCTCGGTGAGAACATGAAAAAGGATATCTCCATCATGAGTAGGTTCCTCCCCCGAATGGCGCAATCTCACATTCTAACACGATCCTTGACAGACAAGGACATCCTCAGGAATGTCAGGGTGAGCGCACGCTCGACCAACGGTTGTTGCGACCATAATCTCACATGACCTCAGATTTACACGTCCTCCGAGCGTCGTGTCGTTGCTTCTGCGGAGATATTCGCTGCGGCGCTGTTTGACAACTCACCCGCCGGAACCTCTAGCACCCTCACGGCCGGAAGTAATCCTCAGTCTACTAGATCGTCCACCGATGGTGGCTACGCTTCAAGTAGTCAGTTCACGTCTGGCAGCCATTTCCTTCCCCGGCGCGAGAACTCCATCCCCGCCCAGAAGCCGCCCAAGCTCATCGTCCGCAAGGACCTACTAGACGACTCGAATGCAGCCAAAGATCTCATGGACGACGTCAAGAAGCGGCTCAAGATCCTCCTCCGTCCGGGCGAGCCCGAGAAGCGGCCAGAGCTAACGTGGCCGAAGAGCATGAAGAAAGAGCCGGTCGAGGTCGTGAAGGAGGTGATCGAGCTCCTGTCAGCATTCCGGGAGACTATGCGCCGCAACTGGGACACCGTCGATGTCGACCGTATCCAGGAACGCTGGTGCTGCGGCGACGAGCCGTGGTTGTTCCGCGAGCGGTGGGAGAAGCTGTTCGAGGACTTCTGCGACGTCAAACAGGAGAAGTTCGACCCGAGCCGCGTGTCGGAGTTGTACGACACGATCAAGTACTGCGCGCTCCACCACCGCACGTTCTTATTTTCCATCTTCAGCGAGAACGGGCGCATCCCGGACCAGGCGTCCCACGACCGGAGGCTGCACGAGCTCTACGGGCGGGCCAAGGCACTGTTTGACTTGGTAGCTCCGCAAGAGTATGGCATCGAGCCAGAGGAGAAGTACGTCGCCTCTTCGAATATCGCACGGACGCTGCTGACCAGTATATAGGGAAGAGATCGGCGTCTTGACTTCGCTGCCTCTGCTCCGGAACGTCGTCAGCGACCTTGAGCGCGCCCGTAACAACGAGGAATGCGGTTTGACGCTATATTTTACGAAAGAGAGCCACATCCACACGCTCGTCAACCTTGTTCTGCTCTCTGGCCTTCCCATTGCAAATCGCCGTATCCCCGAGCTTGACTATTGCGTGCGTACTGGTTCTCCACACTTCCGACATCTGACTCATCTGCTTCCCGTCTTTGACCGTCAATTGCATCCACTCAGTCCCACATCACGTAAGTCTTACTCACGTCGAGCAATCTTCACAACGCGCCCGCTCATCTCCCCACCCCCTAGCTTCGAGCTCTACGAGCGCAACCACGGCCGCGGCAAGTCCGACAAGGAGTACTCAATCAAGCTCTCGCTCTCCGAGGGCGCGCACTCGTCCAACGTGCTCGACTCCGCGCTCGACGCCCGCCACTCGCTCAACGTCCAGCCCCGCCGGAAGCTCACCCAGCACATCCCGTACCCGCTCGTCGTCGACCGGCTCTCGAAGCACTTCGGACGGCACCCGGACGACGACGACACCGGCCCGGACACGCCCTTCGAGACCATCGACCCCGTCGGCGCGAGCGTCGCAAAGTCGAGCACACCCGCAGACGATCCCTGACTCTCGGCCCCGGGGTTCGGGCGCGCGGGAGCGGGCGGACGATCCGTGGGCGCGGCCGCGGCGGCGCTAGGGATGGGGTCGAGCATGGGTAAGGGTGCCGGTGGGGGTGCGGCAGCGGTTTCGAAGATGGAGCGCGAACTGCCCGCGATTCCCGAGTCGCCCGTCGTGCTCGCCCCGGCAGACCCAGACCCAGCGCCGTACAACCCGTACGTGAGCGACGAGGACCGTGCGGCGATCACGACCGCTGCGGCGATCGCGGCCGGCGAGGTCGGGGTGGGCATGGTCTTTCCTGTGGAGACGGGCGGACGGTGGGGCGCGCATGCGTACGAGCCGCCGGCGTACGCCCCGGCGCCGATCTTGGCGAGCCATTCGCTCGACGCGCAGTGCGGCGGCGGGCCGTGGTGCATGTCGCTCCCAGCCAAGCTCGCGCGACGAGCGAGGTCCCCGAGTGCGAGCGGGAAGTCTCAATCGTCGACATCGCGGTCGCGGTCCCCGTTCGCGCGGGGACGGTCTGGCAGCAAGGGGAAGGACATCGTGGTGCCTTCTTAGAGTGGTTTCTTGTATCTCGATCTCTCCCATCCTACATTCACTGCTCCCATCTAATCTCTCAATTGCATAACTGTAGCCATCTAGTCTCGTTAGCACATTGCACCTGTAGACATATACCCTAGAATATGTGTGCAGTATCCAATCCAGCCAAGTGTATCGACCAATAGCAGATGACCATTGTTTCACCTACTTGCTCATAGACGGAGACACCGTAAGGAACCCCGCCTTCAGAGCTCCTCCGCGACCTTCACAACAAGCTTCACCCCGCTAACCTTCCCCTCCTTCACCCTCTGCACCCCCTCTGGAATCGCCTCCAGCCCGACCAGCACCTCGACCCGGTTCGGCTTCACCGTCCCGTCCCGCAGCCACCCCTCGAGGCGCGCGAACACCTCCCTGCCCACCGCCCGGTTCTGCGGCACCTCGAGGCTCGAGAACGCGCGCGCGACGCGCTTCCCGTCCCCGTCCTCCGCGACCGCCGCGAGCACCTCTGGGGGCGCCCCAGGCGTCACGGAGACGAAGCCGGCGGCCGCGTGCGCTGCTGGGGGCGAGCCTCGCGACCTCGGCGAGGAGCGCGGCGCGGGGCTGCGCGCGGTCGAGGACGTGCGTCGCGCCGAGCGCGCGGAGGGCGTCGGCGTGCTTGGGGGCCGCGGTGGTGAGGATGGGCGCGAAGCCGGCCATGCGCGCGACCTGGATGGCTGTGGCGAGGGTGGCGAGGGGAGTTAGAGTGAGGTGGGGGAGAGGGGGGGGAGAGGGGGGGGAGAGGGGGGGGGAGAGGGGGGAAGAGGACGGACCGTACTGCCCGACGGAGGTGGAGCCGCCGACGATGAGCGCGGGCTTTCCTGCGAACTTGGTCGTGCCCTCAGGCCCCCAGGGCGCTGGGAGCCGAGAGAGTCGGGGCCTTCGGGGGCGTGGAGGGGCGTGATGGCGGTCGCGAGCCCGAGCGGGACGGAGACGGCTTCCGCGAAGGAGACGTTCTCCGGGATCTGTGATGGGCTGGTGGTTAAATGCGAGAGCTAAAATCAAAGCAGAAGGAAGTGCTGGCCTTTGCGACATGCTCAGCGAGAGCGATGGTGTACTCTTTGAAGCCCGCGTGGCGGGTTTGGAAGCCACCTGGGCAGACGCTGAGGATGGAACCAGCGCAGGTCAGTGCAGCCTCTACCGGACCTCAGCGTCCACGTACACCTTATCGCCCTTCTTGACGTTCCGGATGTCGCGATCTGAGCAGCGCAGTAGCGCGTAAGCCTCAGTCGGTTCGCAGAGAAGACAACTTATATATACCTGAGCAGCGCAGTAGCGCGTAAGCTAAGGGTACCATAAGTAACAGTAGATGCAATGACGATACTGGACACGTACCCTCAGTCGGTTCGCAGAGAAGACAACTGAGGGAACGGGGAGAACGTCGCGCCAGCTCATGCGCCGCGCGACTTGTCACGTGATGAATCTCACGCCGTAAGGACGGAGACGAGGCTCGTACTATCTACAGTCTACTCGTGACACCCCCACTCGAGCCCGGTCGAAGTCCCATAGCCCGACAGAACTTCATGTGTTTATCGTGAGGTAGAGCCTTTGTAAATATATCCGCAACCATGTCGTCCGTTGGATACCATAGCACGACACATTCTCCATTTGCGACCAGTCCGTCACGGACAAAGTGGTACTTCCGTTGAATGTGCTTCGTGCGTGCGCGGAATTGGGCGTCTTGACATAGGATGATCGCGGCACGATTGTCGCATCGAAGCTCGGTGGCGCCTGCTTGCGGGTGACCTATCTCTTCGAAGAAGGATCGCAGCCAAGCCAAGTGTTGGCCGGCATTAGCGAGTCCGATATACTCGCTCTCTGTGGAAGAGAGGGCGACCATAGACTGCCTCTTGCTAGACCAGCCAATGGCTCCGTGATTCGACACGAATACAAATCCCGAGGTAGAGCGAGATGTGTCGTGGTCACCACTCCAGTCGGCATCGGAGTATCCATGAAACGTCATGTCCATCCCAACGTCTGATCCATCGTAATGTAGTGCCCAGTCGCGTGTTCCCTTGAGGTATCGAAGGGCCCGCTTCAGGAGTTCCCAGTGACATCTTTTGGGTTTTGCACTGTATCGGCCTACAACTCCAACGAGATACGCCAGATCTGGGCGCGTTCCGAGCATGGCATACATGAGTGAACCCACGACGCTCTGATAAGAAGCGATCGGTCCGCCTGCAACCATGGCCATGTGGGTGATGACGTCGTTGCCGCTAGTGGGATCGTCCGCCGACACGTGGAGATTTGTGGACATTGGACATCAGGAAAAATACAATTTGCATATTAGCCCTATTGTGCTCTAACACATCTATTCACCAGACTTTTAGCTCTAATGTGGTCTAACACACCTAATCACCTGACTTTTAGACCAAATGAGAATCAGCACACCTAACAGCAAACACATTAGGTCCCACATCTTACTAACATGTCTAATGTGCCGCAAATTTACACACATTAGAAGATGTTGAGGGTGTTTGATACTAGTGCTCCTAATCCTGCAGTTTGGTACTAACACCTTCTATCGGGAGCGATGATTGTAACGACAATTCACAACAGTATAGAAGTTCTAGAGGATGAAATATATTGGTAGAAACCAGCATAATCTAACTACACTGGGAACAAAGACGTGTCTACAGGCCACTACAGCCACAGACATGGGCAACACAAGCAAGGTGGCGACGCAGGTCAAGTGGGCGACACGGGTGGGCCCGTCGTGCACGCACGCACACCAGTCCACATGGCGCACCATGGAGCTTTCGGCCCGCGACAACGGCGAGCACGACGAAGAGCACCCCGCCCAGCACGCCCGCGACAACATCCGCGAGGCTCCGCTCCTCCTCTTGCTTGTCCTCGTCGGCCGGTGCAGTGGGAAGCGCCTCTGCGACGAGCGTCAGGCTCTCAGTCGCTAGCGTGCGCTCGCGCCCGTGAAGACCAGGCGCGGCGGGCGTGACCGCGAAGTGGGCTGCGAATGCGAGCGAGCGCGGGCGGCGGCTGCTGAAGCGTGCGCGGGATCTGCGTTGACGAAGCCTTGGAGCCAGATGGACGGCGGGGTGCGAGGACCAGAGGAATGATGAAGCGGACAACGTAGATGTGGGCGAGGCGGGCAAGGTGAGCGAAGCGGGTGACACGGAGGAGATGGGCGATGCAGAGGTCGACGCGGGGGTGACGCAGAAGTCGGGGCGCGGGAGGTGGGGAGACAAAGAGCAAATGTAAATGAGAATGGGCAAGGGAGCGTAGCAAACAAGAGGGAAACGTACCACAAAGGAGCCGGGGGGGTTGCGGGCGACGGCTAGGGGGAGACCAAGCACGAAGGTTGCACAGCGGCGGGCGGAGGTGAACCGGTGACAGGCGGGCGATGTGCAACCCAGCGGCAACGGCCGCGTAATACGGTCGCACCGGTATAACAAGCCTCCCGTGCACGTCCTTTAGGTTGACGTGCGCGTTGTGGGGACGGCGTGGCGCGGCCGGGGCCTGGGGAGGTGGTGGGCGAGGCGAGGAACAAAGGAGGGCAGAACGGGGGACTCACCAAGACCAAGGGGGCCGCAACAGCTCATCGAGGAAGCGGCGGGCGAGAGGCGTGTTTGCGTGCTCCTTGAAGACGTTGCGCCGGGAGGAAAAGTCGAGGAGGATGAGGACGGGAGGACGGGGAGGACGGGCAGCGCGGAGGCAGAGTGACACGCTGGCAGCACCGGACGCGTGGGAATCGACGCGCATTGCGCGGACTCCAGCGCTTGGCACTACCAGCACTCTCCTCGTTGAAGTCCTCTTCGTCCTCGTCGTCTTCTGGCCTCCCCTTGCCCGTCTCGCCCTTGTGCACCTCGCCCTTCTCGCCCTCGCCCGTCTCGCCCTCGCCCGTCTCGCCTTCGCCCGTCTCGCCCTCGCCCGTCTCGCCCTCGCCCGGTCTGCTTTCACCCTCCCCGCCACCTTGCCCGTGTCAATCCACGTCGCCACGTCGCCCACTTCACCCGTCTCGCCTGCGCCCTGCACCTCGCTCGTATCTCTCCTCTCACCCCCACCTCGTCTGTGTCGCCCGCCTGGCTCCCCCCGTCCGTCTCGTCTGTGTCGCCCACCTCGCTCGCGTCACCCCGCATCTCGCCCGTCTTGTACCCGCCTCGCTTGCGTCATCCACTTCGCCCATGTCACCCACGGCCGTCGCCACGTCCGCGTCGCCCGCGTCTTGCCCGTCTTAGCCCGCTTCTCGCGCCTCGCCCGCGTCCCCTGCGTCGACCGTACGTCTCCCGTGTTCCCCTTGTTGCCTACACCTCCCGCGTCCCCTGTGTCACCCACCTCGCCCACCTTGCCCGTGTCGATCGCCTAGCCTGTTGTCCACCTGGCCCACTTTGCCCTCGCCCGCGTCGCCCACATCCCGCCATGTTGCCCCCATGTTACCTGCGTCACCACGTCGCCCACGTCGCCCCTGGCCTGCGTCAGTGTGGCCAGCATCACCCACCTCGCCGCCTCGTCCGTCTTGTCCGCGTCTCACTCATTGCCGTCTTGCTCTCCTCGCCCGTCTCACCCGCCTTGCCTGCGTCGCTCACCTCTCTCGCCATGTCTTGCCCCTGTGTTGCTGCATGACCTACTTCGTCCACCCGCGTTGCCTGCGCCCGCGTCGTCCTCGCCCTCGCCCGCGTCGCGTCGCGCCTGTCCGTGCCGCCCATCTCGTCCGTGTCGTCTCCCCCACCAGCGCCTCCCATCGCGCACCGGCGTCCACGACCCACCTCGTCTGCGTCCGCACCATCTATGATACTTACTCCACCCATTTCGCTCTTGCCTGTGTCACCCGCCTCACGAGTGCATGTGTTCAGCATCTTTGCTTGTAGTCTACTGTGTACCTTGTAGTGTAATGAACAAGAATATATTTGCTTCTCCTTCACGTTTGTGTGATCTATTGAGTGATATTGAAACATATTATGGGCTTAATACATACCTACTGTGTGTCAATTACTAGTTCTACAGACCTCCACAATTGCAGCAGTTAGACACTGGTTAGACACTAATTAGAGCTAATTAGGACTATTTTGCTCTAAACTTCCAGGGACTTCACTAATTAGTGAAGATCCTCTAATATGTCTAAGTTGCACTAATTAGTTCAACTTAGACCTAATTAGCAAGTTGTGTTTTTCCTGATGGAGTGAAGACGCTCTTGCAGTCTGACATCCCGTAGCGTTCTAAAACAGTGTCGATGTACCGCCGTTGGGTGAGGGAGAGGGTTCGTTTTCGACGGTCCCGGACGATTTCTATGCCAAGTAGGAACTTCGCGGGGCCGAGATCTCGCATTTTGTAGGCCGAAGCAAGGCTGGATTTGACCTTGTTCAGGTATTCCCTAGACGTTCCGGCTAGCAAAAGGTCGTCGACATAGACCACCAGGAAGCACATCTGCTTGCCCTCCTTCAGTACGTACAAGCACGACTCTGCATTGAGTCGTTCGAAGCCCAGTTCACGGAGTTTGCGGTCGAGGGTCTTATTCCATGTGCGCCTGGCCTGCTTCAAACCGTAAATCGACTTGCGGAGTCGCCAGCAGTGTCCGGGTGGAAGCTTCACGTGGTCGGGAGGCAGTAGATATAGTTCTTCGTCCAATTCTCCATTGAGGTAGGCTGTCGAAACGTCCATTTGGTCGAGTTCGAGGTTGTGCTTCGCAGCGAGAGATGCGATGATTCGGACGGATTCAAGATTTGCAACTGGGGCAAAGATCTCGTCGTAGTCGACTCCTTTCTTCTGGGAAAACCCTCGAGCCACGACGCGCACCTTGAGCCTCTCAATCTTGCCGTTCTCGTCTCGCTTGACCCGGGGAATGATTTTGGACGTTATCGGTTTGACACCTGCAGGAATCGGGACGACTTCGTAGGTGTTGTTGCTCTCGAGACTCGCTAGTTCTTCGTTTAGTGCGGCGATCCATCCGTCGAAGTCAGGGCTTTCGCAGGCTTCCTTCCAGGTTGTAGGATCACCTTTGGTTCCGCTTGCGGAGCTCGCGATGAAAGCGGATAGATCTTCGTTCTCGTCTTCCAGAAGGGACGCGAGTAGTGCGGAGAGTTCGTCAGAGTTCATCTCGTTCGAGAAGGGTGAGTCTCCTGGCGCATCTTCAACATCTGTTGGACCTGTCGCATCGATCCGTTCTTGGGCTTCAAGCTCAGCGATCTCGCGTTCGAGCTGCCGCTCCTGTACACTTTCCAACTGTTCCCGACGCATCTCACGTCGCGCCTGCAGCCCTTGAGCAAGTTCGGCTTTGCGCGCTGCAGCTTGTTCCGCACGAGCGCGCTGTTCAGCGTCTCGTGACGCTTTGGACTGCTGCTGAGGAGCTTTGGCTGCCCGCACGTAGGCCGCGTTCTTCGGTTCCGCAGGTCGAGCATTGCGTGAGCTCCTTCGAACTTGATCCGGGAGCGAGCGTGCAGCTGGGATGCGTTTGCCACCAACTAGTCTAGCTGGAACTGCACGAGGGGGAGTGACTGACAACGGAGTCGCTTGAGCTAGTGAATCCGATTGTAGCATCCCCAGAGACACCCGTCGAGGGATCCGGGAGGGAGAATTGGAAGACTGCGCCCTCGATGCGCTCGCTGCGGCAGACACGCTGGCACCGGCAGGATTGGAAGCCCCCACTGAGCATGATGATGGTGATGCCCCCCCCACTGAGCCGGCATGCGACCCTTGCCAGACGTCGTCGTTCGAACCGTCGTCTGGCTGCGTGGCAGAGTTTTCGATGAGCTGAGGAGCATAGGACGACTCTTCGTAGTATGCGAGATCCTTCTTGCGCAAGCTCTGAGCGAGGAGCTCGTGAGACGCACTTCCACTGTGCGGGGTGGAAACTGAGCTAGTTGGGAGTACGTGGGATGCCTTCTCGACGTCGTTGAACCGGACATGACGCGACACGAAGATCTTCCCTGTATCGACATCGAGTAGGTCGTAGGCTTTGCTTCCATCCGTGTATCCGATGAAGACGCATCGGCGAGCTTTGTCTGAGAACTTCCCCTGTCGTGCTCCTTTCTCAATGAGCGGATAGGCTGGGCAGCCGAACGGATGCATGCGCCGCACGTCCACAGGGCGCTCGTAAAGACGCTCGTACGGCGTGCATCCCTTCTGCGAAATGGTTGCGGCACGGTTTAGGGTGAAGGCTGCAGTCGACATTGCCCGTGGCCAGTACTTGCGAGGGAGGTGGGAGGCGATCAGCATGGTAGTTGCACGCGTGACTAAAGTGTTGTTCATGCGTTCGGCCACTCCGTTTTGCTCAGGCGTGTGAGGTGCGGTGGTTTCGTGGATGATTCCGGACTTGCGAAACTCGGATTCAACTTCCTTGGAAGTGTATTCGCCTCCATTGTCGGAACGGAAGAAACGGGTCCATCCTTCGCAGAACTCCCAGTGTGCGATGTGATTCCGGAAGTGCGCCTCGGTCGACTTTCGCCATTCGCGGAGCTTATGCAGTGTTTCGGACTTGCGCTTTGTGAACAGTACCCAGACAAAGTGTGACCAGTGGTCGACGACGACGATCCAGTATCGCAGTCCCCTGACACCTTCTGGAGAGACTGGACCACCTACATCGCATGACACGATGTCGAGAGGCCCCCGAGGTACGGTTTTGCTTGCCTTGAAGGGGAGCTTTCGCATTTTTCCCATCGCACATGCTTCACAGAACTTCGGAACGCCAACAAGACTTGTGATGCCTTCAAGGCGCCCGTTTCGCACCATGTCCCGGAGGTAGTTGACGTTGGTGTGTCCACTGATCTCGTGTAAGTGGTTGATGTCCATAGCGTGTAGCGCGGAAAGGGCGTGTGGAAGCGGCTGAGTGCGCAGGTGGTATAGTCCGTGATGAGCTGTCGCTTCGAGCACGGATCTACCTGAGCTGTCGCGAACGGTGGCCGTTGAACCGTCGAAGCTGGACTTGAATCCGCGCTTGGCTAGCTGGCTGACGGAGACGAGTGTCACCTTGAATGAGGGAACGTGGAGCGTGTTGCGGATGGTGGTATCCATGAGGCCGTCTTTGGTTTTGCATGGGAGACGCATTGTTCCCACCCCAACGGCGTCGACGAATGCGTCGTTGCCCAGACGAATACGTTTCGGGGGACTCAAGGTTTGATATGTGTCGGTGAGGAACCTCTCCTTCTCGGGTGTCATTGTCTTCGAGGCTCCGGAGTCGAGGATGCGGGGGATGCAGTTGGAGTGGTGTTCAGACGACATGTAAGCACGGACGTTACGGTAGGATTTCTTGGTCATAGCGACATGAGCTTGTACAGATGCGGAACTGTCCGAGTCCGAAGCCTCTTCGTCGTCTTCGTCCTCCTCCTCTGCCCGGTTCGCCCGATGTTTGCCCTTATCGGATGACTTCCCCTCACCCTTGCTCTTCTTCGTTGGCTTCCCCTTCGAGGAGCGGCCGGAGGTGACCTCCTTTCGCTTCGCATTCAGCACCTTGCACTGCTCCGTTGAGTGCGTCTTGTTGTGGTCGTGGTAAGCGCAGTAGAACTGGCTCGACTCCGCGACGTGGGCAGTGTCCGATTCATCGGAGCCGTGAGCTCCGGTAGTGGTTGACTCGGCAAGAATGCGGTCACGGACACGCTCAAAGGAGAGGGGGGAAGAGGACGTTGCAGTGGATCGGAGGGTGGTGCTGATGGTCTTCCATTTGCCCTTGCTGGGGAGAGAACCGAGGAGGATGAGGGGATGAAACTCAGCTGGAAGTGCGTATCCCAGTGTTTCCAGAGTGCGGAGGAGTCCGGCGACGTTCTCAACGTGTTCCTCCATCTTGTCCTGTGCAATCTCGTCGTTTTCTTCGGCCTTGATGCGGCGTCGATTGACGGATATGTATGTGTTGTAGGCGGCATCGACGTTGTTGACGCCGGAGAAGCGCAGGTAGAGTTTCCTCCAGAGATCGGCGGCCTTGGCTTCCGATTCGTACTGGGATTTGAGGGACTCACTGAGGTGCCGTAGAATGATTCCCCGAGCTCTCTCGTCCCTGCCCGCCTCCGTATCCTTGTGCGATAAGCTGGATGAGGAAGTCGTGGTGGACGTGGAGCCTCCGGCAGTACTAGCGCTGGATCCGGGAGGGGTGACGACGATTGCCGGGGCCTCCGCGTTGTCGATCGTGTTGATCAGGGCTTGCTCCATGAGTTTGGACCGGGTTTGTGAGCGCCAGGGCACCCAGTTCTTGGAGCTCGTGAGGACGACATCCGTAGAGGATGTTGGAGGTGTCATGATTGCGCTGACTGTTGACAGGGTGCGACCTTGTTCACGCGTCCGAGCGATGTCGGCGGTGACGTTGTCGGCTTGAGTGGGAACGTGGTTCTTCGATGTTCCCGAAGAGCTATTTGAGTTGCTTCTAACGCCCAGGGCTCATAACCTGTCGCGATCTGAGCAGCGCAGTAGCGCGTAAGCCTCAGTCGGTTCGCAGAGAAGACAACTTATATATACCTGAGCAGCGCAGTAGCGCGTAAGCTAAGGGTACCATAAGTAACAGTAGATGCAATGACGATACTGGACACGTACCCTCAGTCGGTTCGCAGAGAAGACAACTGAGGGAACGGGGAGAACGTCGCGCCAGCTCATGCGCCGCGCGACTTGTCACGTGATGAATCTCACGCCGTAAGGACGGAGACGAGGCTCGTACTATCTACAGTCTACTCGTGACACCGGACGCTAGCCCCCACCTCCTCGACGATGCCCGCGACGTCGAGCCCGCCTATGAACGGGTATTCAGATAAGAACGGCGCGCCGTACGTCTGGATCTTCCGCTCCGCGGGGCAGATCGCAGTGACGGCAACTTTGACGAGCACTTCATCTGCCTCAGGGGTCGCGACGGGGTAATCGATGAGGAGCTTGAAAGCGGCCTTTTCGGCGGGAATTACGAGTGCCTTCTGTGGTGGGGGCCATGGTGGAGAAAGCGGCTGTGCCTTAGGGGTTGAGCCGAGGGGAGCTTAAGGTCAATGCAGAAATGATGGGGCGCTGGCGATAATGTGGCAGGGCGACCGCAATAGTTTAAATACTTGGCTGCTTTGTGCTGCGTATCGCTGACTGTCTGTCGGCTCTACAAGATGTGTAAGCATCGTCTTGGTCAGCAGACGAGGACGATGGTGACGAAGATGTCTTCGTTTACATATCTGTGATCGGGGTAGGCTGAATTTATGGGGTCGTAGGGCAAGTGAGCTTTCCGAAAGTACATGCTCTTTACGAGCTCGGTTGCAGCGATGCCATCTGATGTCCTGCCGCTATGGCGAGTGCAGTGACCAGAACATCCTTCCCAGCCGATGTTACAAGGACGTAAACTGCAGAGACAAACAGTAGATTGATAAGTCCGCACGTGTCTTATATCCCAAATTATAAAAGTACCTACAAGATATACATTCGCATCAGACGGGTGTAGTGGTAGTTGTGTTATAGCACGTCATCGCACAAAAGATACCCCTATATATGTATTCGTCTCGCACGCTGCCAATGAGGCCTTGCAGCAGACCCTAAGCTAACGACGATTAGAAAATTCACATCACAATCACAGTCCTGTAGAAAGCACTCACATCCTGCCCTTTCAAGACTGCGGCGAACTGCTCCGAGTAGTGCCTTGATCAGCTTAGCTCAACTGTCACGAATGATGAACCACAAGTACGCACAGTGACACTAAATTACTCATTCGCCTCCTCCCAGTCCTGCAGACCCAGCCTGGCACGAAGCGCGTCCAACTGATCGGGCTTGAGCTCCTTGAAATGCATGCTATGCGAGCCCTTGCCCGCCATTGATGGATGGTCCTTGTCGAAAAGCGCCGAGGCTGACTGGGAGAGCATGGAAGATTGGGTTGCAAGGGCGGCGAACGACGAGGTCGTGTCGTGGTATAGCCTGAGGGGGGCGGTGTTATAGTGGCAGGATTCTCAGCGATGATTTAATGGCGCACCTGTAGGCCTCCTTGTTGAAGCACTCTCCCTCCTTGATGTCATCGAGCGCGTGCTTTTTGAAGGCAGCCTTCACCCAGTGCAGGACATCGAAGACGTGATGCTCGTTCGGCCTGGATTTCTGTGAGAGTCGGATGAGAGGCAGAGGACATGGACGGACCTCCACAGACGGAAACGGGGTGCAAGATTGAACGTTCCGTCCTGTTGTGAAATAAGGGGATGAAAGACATCGGTCAAGAATTGGACGACAGGCGGGCGCTCTGGATAGTCTCGAGGGAACTTGAGGCGGAACTTGAGGATCGAGTCGGTGTAGTAACCTGCGGAAGATAGCCTTGTGGATAGATACACCTGCCTCAAACGAGTGTCACGTACCTTGGTGCACAAAGAAGACCGCATCCCAGACCATCAAATTCTCAGGAGAGGGCGTGACATACATGCCTAATGGGCAGTGGCCGGTATGACGGAGGGACGCATATTCGAGCGAGACGGCGGTCCTAGTGAGAGCGGACGCAGTGAGGTCCGGGTTGCTGACACTGGCGTGGCGGGTACTCTGCTTGCGGGCAGGCCTTGGAGGGCCCGAGAGGTCGAGAGAGGAGGGGTGCACGAGACTAGAGAGCATGGTAAGCAGAGAGAACTAGGCGTCGTCTAGCACGGCGATGGGTCTCCGAATTCATGCACCCATCGAAGGACGCCCGGCACGCCGCGGCCCGGTCTCGACCATCTGCGTGCTCCGAGGCTGCCACGGACCAGACGGATTCGATGGCTGGCACAGGCTGGGCGGAGCGCACCGGCCGCACGAAAGGCGGATGCATGACCGGATCCCGAGCACAAGTTGTCAGCGCTGTCAGCATCGCCGTGGCCGCCTCAGTCCCCGGGCCAGTTGTCCATCCGCCCGGCGTCTCGTAGCAATCCGCTCCTTGGCCGAGCTCCGGTTTCTCCCGTCCATTCCGATTCGCCGGGGCAGACCGTCAATTCCACTCTTATAAAACTCTTATGGTCCCCGCCTCTCCCTGCACTCACCTCGGCTCGTCTCCGTGTGCCACCACCCGGTCTCTCATCCCGCCCACAAATCGACTCAACCACTCTACATCCATAATCAATCCCGCCCCAGACCAGCCATGAAGGTGGTGCGTGCCAGTTTCCTCCTCGGACCTCCTCGGACTCCAGATCCTCACCTTCCGCCGTCTCTCTTTCGCAGAACGTGACCGAAGAAGAGCTCGCCGCCCATGAGGCTGCCACTATGCGCGGTGCCATCGAGGGCATCGTTGCCGGGCTCGCCATCTCCGTCCCCGCCTCCATCTACGCCCACCGCAGGTGGGCCGCCTACCGCGCCCTCCCGCTCCATCTCAAAGCCCTCGGCATCATCATGGTCGTCGGGCCCTGCTATGCTATCCAGGCCGAGCAGCGCGGCGTCCAATACGACAAGTCTCTTTGGACCGGCGCCGCCAACGCCGTCATGCACCGCGAGGAGATGCTCTCCGAGAACCGCTGGGAGCAGATGACCGTGGCCCAGAAGGTCAAGGACTGGGCGAGCCGCAACCAGTACAAAGTCATCGTCGGTAGCTGGGCAGCGAGCATGGCCATCGCGGGCACCATCGTGATGCGCAACCGGTACGTCTTCCTTTCACCGCTCGCGCGACCTCGTTTGCGGTAGTGTCACCAGAGGCTGACGGACGTTCGTCCAGCTACCAATCGACTCCCCAGAAGATCGTCCAGGCCCGTATGTGGGCGCAGGGCCTCACCATCGGCGTCATCATCGCCGCTGGCATCATGACCCAGTCCCAGCGCGCAGAGCACGCCCAGCACCGCCAAGTCGACCACTCGTGGGCGAACATCCTCGCAGAACAGGAGCGCGAGCGCCATGAGATGGAGTCCCGGATAGCCTCGGTGAAGAGCCACGTTCAGCCTGCCCCCTCCGTATAGATGTTTCCGCACATTGCCTATCGCCGCCGCACGACATTCACGACGACCTTGTACAATGCCGCATCCCTATCGCTCTGCCCACGCTCACTATCACTTGTATCTTAGGCACTACTATTCCAGTGACCGCGTTATTGTCACGGGAACGCTCGATATCTATTCCATAATATAGATGCATATCTTCCACCGCAAACAGTCGCGATTGTTGTTGCTGCCCGCCGAGTCAAGTCTCAAAAGTATTTCGCGCCTTTTGCTTCATCGTGCCACGGTGCTCAGCACACTGCAGCTACTCATAAAGCCATACAGACCACAATCCGGAGCGGCTCATCGACAAGTCACGCGAAGAATGTTCAGATAACCACTTGTTTATACACTGACCCCGAGGACGTGACCCCGATGGTGAGTCATCCCACACGAATGTATCCAGGAAACGGAGCGCTGTGTTCCTATAGCCCCTTCTGTGTAACGTACTCGGTGCCATCGCTCAGGATGGGAGGAGACGACTGGGGACGAGCGGCATGCTTATCTACTCGAGAGGACTCGGAGTGAAAAAATGTTTCAGAATTTCCCTAACGGGAGCAGAAGAAGGGTAGTGCATCTGTCGTCGGAATGTCTCAAAAGATATACACATCTCGGGTTCGATGGCGAAATCTGAGAGCTGGGTGGTGATCATGATGTCGTCGGAAGTTTTGCAGTAGTCGCCCCCGTTGCGGCCGGGCAGGACCATAAAGCAGGCTGACAGGTTTTCTACGTCGCTGCAATTTCTCATACGTATCAGAAGCCGCTAGCTCCCTATTCTGATCACGTCGTAATATGTAAATACTTCCTCATATGCGGATACTTGTACATGCGAGCATCGGTAGCATCATCGTCCAGCGCACTCACGCGGAGCGCAGCAGCTCCTCGAAAGTCTTCCACTTCCAGAACTTCTCTCCAGGGTTGACCAGCTCGTTGTGGCAGTCCGCAGAGTAGTCCGCAAGCCCTTCCTCGACGAGGACCCTGCAAGGACCGCCGCAAGCGTCAGCTTCACCCTCCGACCGCCGCAAACTGACCGACCGACTCACCCCGCATACAGCACGAACGCCGACACCTCCTTCGGCGGGTAGATCGCCTTCAGCGTCTCCCTCGCCTGCGTCGCGTCGAACGGCTTGACCGTGATGTCCACCCCCTTCGCCTTCTTGACCGCCTCAACGACCTCCGCGCTCGTGATGAACTGGCTCGCGATCCGCACGCCCTCCTCCGCGCTCGGCACGCTCGCGCGCGTCGCCGGGTCCCGCGCGAGCACCCCGAGCCGCGCGAGCGTGCGCGCGATGTCCGGGAAGTCCGTCATCGCCATGCGCCTGCCCGCGCCGAAGCCGACGGTGCTGTTGGTGGCCCAGTCGATGGACATGTGCGCGGCCCAGGGCATGAAGACCCCGGAGGCGACGGGGATGACGGCGAGGTCGGAGCCCTTGGCGAGCGCGATCGCGGTCGCGCGGTTCGCGAGCTTGCCCGCCCAGTCCGGGTGCTCGTATCCCGGGAAGTCGATCTTGCGGAGGTCGCTGCGGGCGGGGGGTGAGCAGTGCGGGGGGCGGGCGAAGGAGTGGAATGCGCTCACTTTCCGAACTCGGACGTGAAGAAGACCTGAACGCCGTTGCGGATCAGGGCGGGGACGAGCTCCGGGAGGAGCGTCGTCTCGAGCGAGGTGGGGAGGATGTTCGCGACGACCGCGGCGCCGGCGAAAAGGGTGTCGAGGGGGTCGGTGAACGCGAAGGCGTGCGCGCCGAGCGCGACGAGCTCCTTCGCCTTGGCGGAGGCCGGGTCGCGGGTCGTGAAACGGACGACGGGGTAGGCGTCCTTGTACTCCTCCACGAGAGTCTTGACGACGAAGTAGCCTGTCCGGAGCGGATGGGCGTGGTTAATCACGGTTGGTTTGAATTTGACAGAGATGGGCTTACCGAGGTTGCCAGTGCCTCCGAGAACGACAAAAGTGGCCATCTTGCAGTTGTTGGATGCTGTTCAGTGGTCGGAGTTTGGTTGGGGGGGTTTCTGTCCGTTCCATGGGCAGCTACGGACTTCTTTTATACGTCCTCGAGGGAACACCTCGCCACGTTCCTCTACTCAAGGCGAAAGCCTATCGAGATCAGATGTGTAAGTGCCCTGTCATACAGGGATGGGGTGGGTCAGCATGGAGGTGAAATACGTACGTAGGCCCACCGCATGGCCTGCGCGATGCTGCGGAAGCTCGAATGGGGCCTGAACTGGCCTCTGGTTCCGACAAGTCGCACGGGGAGCGGGAGAGGACGAAATCGAAAGCTGTGCAGTGTGTTGCATAGGACAAGCCGAATCCGGATCATGTAAGCCGAGGGCTCGTAAGCGGGTTTTGGTCAGATTGCGGGCCCTTGTTGCAAGTTCCATAGCACAGATTACAAGGCGTCTGGAGTTGGTGTCTGCACTAGTTCTCTGTGCTGCAGCAATATGGACAACATGACGATTATAGTGGAGTATTATCTGTATTAAAACAAGCTTTGCGCAAGTGGTAATCGGTAATTGCCAACGCGAGCCGGGACGCCTTGTTTAAGACGCGGGAGCTATAGAACAGCGATCACCTCGGAATCGCGACTCCACAGGCAAAGTAGGCACCGTAGACAGGAGACATAGACGCTCTGGAAGAATGTACAGCAACAGCCCCGGTCATGGGCTTGGCGAGAATAGACGATGGACATTGAACGGACGGCGCAGATAGCAGGCCCCGAGGAGCATGTTGAAGCGCGAGCGTCACGGGTCGAGAGAGAGAATTAATGAAAGAAGTGGGTAGAATACATGGTGGTAGAAGTGTCTACAGCTACAGGAACGAGTCGCCGGTGGACGAGTCTGTAGATAAGGTTGAGAGTCCGACCGGAGAAGCCCGAAGTACGAGGCGCTCTACTTTAACACACCCACTCGACGAGATACTGTAGGCGACGGAGGAAGGATCGTAAGGGGAAGCAAGCGTAAACATACGCCCACTCAAACAAAGCAGGGGGAGGGAGGAGAAGCTATCAAACTCGAGAGCATGAACACAGAACAACACGGGCACTGGGAAACACAAACACGAGCACAGAGAACATAGACGCAATCACAGAAGCACAGAAGATACGCACAGATGTCGATATCCGGCAGTCAGCCTGCCCTCCGGGGTCCTAACCCGTACATGCAGCTCTGCTCCAGCCTCTCGACGACACAGACACAATGCGACACAAGAAATGCACGTCCGGAAAACCACAGAGCACACGAGGGTGAAGAGAGGATGTCCGTATGATCCCGAGAGGTGCTCCAAGGGCCGACGAAAGGGCAAGTCCGGACAGGGGCCGATGGCGAGACAATTCGGTGAACGCGAAGGCGTACCGCGAGCTAGAGCAGGGACTGTAGCGCCTAGCGCGAAGTGTGCAGCGAGCGTCGAGACAGTGACTGTAGCCCGAAGGCGAAGTGTGTCCAATGTCGTGTGCCGAGGTAGGCATAACGGTGGGTGTAACCTGAAGGCGAACCGCACAAGACAGAGGCGCAGCGCGCGGGCGTACGCGTGTCAGCGTCGCGAGCCTGATGGCGTGACGGGCGTGGCCGAGTCGCTAGGACGCAACGACCGGGGGGACGGGCTGCCGCAAGGGGCTTACGCCGAGGAAGGCGGCGGAGCGCGCGCAGACGCGAGGGGGGAAGTCCACTTGCGAGGACGCGAATGCGGGAGGGGTTGCAGCGAGCGGATGCGCACCAAATCGCGTGTAAACGCGGAGCGAAGAGGGCGGTGAGGAGGGCGACCGGGAGCGATGAATGCAGGCCGTGGGGTGCTGCGAGAGCGGAGACTCCGGAGGGGCGAAACGCGCAGGGCGCGGCGGGCGACCGAGAGTACGTGAGTGCGCACGGAGACAGACACTACGTGTGGGATGGACACGAAGGTCCAATGGCGGCGCGACGGCGCGAGGCGTTCGTCCAAGGGAGGCGCGCTCTTGAGGGCGGTAAACGAATGTGTGGACGGCGGGTTCGCACTCCAAAACCGAGGTTGGCGTCGTCGTTGGAAAGGGCGAGCGAGGTCGCGGAGAACGAGTGAAGGGACGCCGAAAAAACGCGAAGATGCAAATCAAGCAAGCAGAGGAACTACCCAGCGTGGGCAGGGCTCATAACCTGTTGAAGCGCGAGCGTCACGGGTCGAGAGAGAGAATTAATGAAAGAAGTGGGTAGAATACATGGTGGTAGAAGTGTCTACAGCTACAGGAACGAGTCGGTGGACGAGTCTGTAGATAAGGTTGAGAGTCCGACCGGAGAAGCCCGAAGTACGAGGCGCTCTACTTTAACAGAGCAGTGTAAAGTCGCGCCCGCCATTGTCCGCCCCGCGCACATCGTGCTCGCGTCACGCCCGGCCCACATTTCCCTGGCACGTAGCGTGCCGCAGGCCGACGGTGGACCCCGCGGGCTGGGCGCGCACTGGCGGCCGGGCGGACGCGTCGGTGAGTCAGTGGCAGTGCGGCCCGCAGTTGAATTCGATCGACGTCTGGACTCTGTTTAGGACTCTGCGCTCGAGCACGCCAGCGCCGGCGCAGGTGCGGTCGGTGGGGATGATGCAGCGCCGGTCGTCAACATGCTTCGTCTCGCACGACAAGGTGCTCGACACAGTGTGGCGGACGAGAAATTGGGTCGAGACGATCGGGCTCGGGGAGTTCCTGAGCAGCGCGCTGCCGCTCCACCTGCTGAAGCGCGTCGCGGTTGCGAACCAGCAGGCGGCGTGGGACGCGGAGCGGCCGCTGCACGAAAAGCTCCGGAAGGCGGACCTCAGGCTCCCCAAAGTGGGTCCGGAGGGGCAGGGGCAGTAGCTGCTCGTACACAAGCGGTAGTACTGTGAGTGTCAGCGGGCGAACGAATTTGCGGACGTACTGCTTACAGTCAAGTTTTCAGGGACGGACAAGGGAGGTGCGGATCCCATTGAACAGGGCTTGGTCAAAATCAAGGCCGGTGTCGATCCGGTGTTCTTCACTGAGCTCGGGTGGGAAGGACCATAAAATGGGCTGACAGGCCTGAGACTGACATACACGCCGTTCCAACTGCCCATACTGTGTATCACAACTTCTTATTCTGATCGCAGCATAATATTTGAATGCTTCTACATGCGGGCATTGGTATCACATGTGTCCAGCACACTTGCGTAGAGCGCAGCAGCTCCTCGAAAGTCTTCCACTTCCAGAACTTCTCTCCAGGGTTGACCAGCTCGTTGTGGCAGTCGGCCGAGTAGTCCGAAAGCCCTTCCTCGACGAGGATCCTGCAGGGACCCCCACCAGTGTCAGTTTCTCCCTCCGACCGTCACAGACGAACCGACTCACCCCGCATATAGCAAGAACGCCGACAGCTCCGTCGGCGGGTAGATCGCCTTCAGCGTCTCCCTCGCCTGCGTCGCGTCGAACGGCCTGGCAGTGATCTCCGCCCCCTTGACCCTCCTGACCACGTCGACGATCTCCGTGCTCCCGACGAACTGGCTCGCGATCCGCACGCCGTCCTCGGCCCCAGGCACGCTCGCACGCGTCGTGGGGTCGCGGGCCAGCCCGGCGAGCCGCACGAGCGCGCGCGCGATGTCCGCGAAGTCCGTCATCGACATGCGCTTCCCCGGGGTGAAGCCGGTCGTGGTGCGGGTGGTCCAGTCGACGGACATGTACACCGCCCAGGGCATGGAGATCCCGGTGGTGACGGGGACGACGGCGAGGTCGGACCCTTTGGTGAGCGCGAGCAGGGTCGCGCGCTTGGTCGCCCATTCGGGGTGCTCGTACCCCGGGAAATCGATCTTACGGAGGTCACTGCGGGCGGCGGGTGAGCAGTGCGGGCGGCGGGCGGGAGGGGGGAGGTGCGCTCACGGGCCGAACTCGGACGGGAATAAGACCTGGACACTGTTGCGAATCAGGGCGGGGACGAGCTCCGGGAGGAGCACCGTCTCGGTCGCGGAGGGGACGATGTTCGCGACGACGGCGGCGCCGGCGAAGACGGTGTCGAGGGGGTCGCCGAGCGCGAATGCGTGTGCACCGATTGCAACGAGCTCCTCTGCCTTGGCAGAGGTCGGGTCGCGGGTCGTGAAGCGGATGACGGGGTAGGCGTCCTTGTACTCCTCGATGAGAGTCTTGACGACGAAGTAGCCTGTCCGGAGCGGATAGGCGTGGTTAACCACGGCTGGTTTAAAATTTATAGGGAAGGGCTTGCTGAGGTTGCCGGTGCCTCCGAGAACGACAAAAGTGGCCATCTTGTGGTTGTTGGATGCTGTTCAATGCTTGGTTGGGGGTTTCTGTCCGTTCCATGAGCAGCTACGGACTTCTTTTATACGTCCCCAAGGGTCACCTCGCTACTTCCTTCTGCCCAAGAAAAAAACCGATTCAGGTCCAATGCGTACCATATGATGGTCAAAGTAGACAGGGATATGCAATGTGAACCCACCGCACACTACCCGTTCAACGCTTGTCGACTGAGCCTGAGCCCCATAGTCGCCGGAGTCGGACGTACGGATACTGTGTGCCACTGAGCTGCACAATAGCTGTGGAAACACAGCCGCGCAGCGACAGACGCAGCGGGGAGAATGCTCCCGCGTCCGGCGGTGGAAGAGGTGCGAGTCGAAGCTGTGGTCGAGACCGCCTACGGGTTGGCGCCCGACAGATTCGAAGCGCTCCGGCGTGCCGGGCCCGACGCGGACGGACGAAGGATTTTCAGCCACTCGAAGCGTCCCTCAGCTCACCTCGATCATGTCCTCCTCAGCATCCTCCTCGCCCTCCTCTGATTCTGAGCGCTCAGTCGCTCCCACACATCCCAGAAAAAAGAAACGCCCTGAGCCTACACAAGACGAGGATGCCTCCAGCTCCTCCAGCTCTGACGACTCGGACGCCGAAGCAGACTCGGTGAACTCTGACCGAGAAGACTCTGAACAGGACGAAGCGGACGACGACGAGCCCGTTCTCTCGCACGCAGAGAAGCGCAGGCAAAAGAAGAAGGAGCAACGCGCCGCCACGGCCCCAGAGGCGGCGGGCGACGGGAAGGGATCAACAGGCAAGGCGAAGGTCAAGAACACCGCCGACCTCGCGCCCTCGAAGGTGCCCCGGCGGCAGCACTCGATCTGGGTCGGGAACCTCGCGTTCAAGACGACGCCCGCGCAGCTCCAGGCGTTCTTCGACGGCGCGGGCGAGGTCACGCGCGTGCACATGCCCACCAAGCTGGCGAGCGGCGGTCCCGGCGGCGGCGCGAGGAAGGAGAACCGCGGGTCAGTCCCTCGTTCCGTCACGCTCGCGCGACCCATCTGGAACGCCGTTTCGTGCCCCCCACCAGGTTTGCGTACGTCGACTTCGTGACCGCGGACGCGAAGACGGTCGCGATCGCCATGTCCGAGAACCACCTCGACGGCCGGCGGCTGCTCATCAAGGACGGTGCGTTCTTCTCCCCCGACCCTGCGCTGACGTTGCCACGCTCATGCATGTGCCGCATGTGCGCGTCGCCTCCGCAGGTGACGACTTCAAGGGCCGCCCCGCACCCGCCGAGGGCGCAGATGGCAAGGCGAACCTGAGCGGGCACTCCAAGACCGCGCAGAAGATCCTCGGGGCGCAAAAGCAGCCTCCGGGCCCGACGCTCTTCCTCGGCAACCTCGGCTTCGACACGACCGAGGACGCGATCCGCGACCTCTTCTCCGCGCACCGCGTCAAGGAGGCGCACGCAGATGGCGAGGGCAAGGAGACGGAGGCGCAGACGGAGAAGGACAAGGCCAAGGCCAAGTGGCTCCGCAAAGTCCGCATGGGCACGTTCGAGGACAGCGGGAAGTGCAAGGGGTGCGTCGCGTCGTCCCTCTCGAGCTCCCGTGCTCCCTTTCCGCGCCGTTCCGCGTTCTGACCGTCCGGACGCGCGCGCAGGTGGGCGTTCGTCGACTTCACGTCCGTCGAGCACGCGACCGCCGCGCTCACGAACCCGCGGAACCACCGCCTGAACGGCCGCGCGCTCGTCGTCGAGTACGCCTCGCCCGACGCCGTCCGGCGAGGCGGCTTCGGGCCCCCGCGGGACAAGGACAAGGGCGCGGCCGACGGCAAGGGTGGAGCGAAGCGGCCGCGCCACGACGCCGAAGAGGGCGCGGAGAAGGGCGAGAGCAAAGACGGGCCTTCTCCCGCAAAGCGGCCGCGGAGGGACGACGGGGCGTCTGGACGAGAGATCAGAGATGGAGGCAGGCGCGACGGGAAGGGCAGGCCTCCGCCGCGGCGCACGAAACCGGGAGCTGCGCTCGCTCTCGCGAGGCGCGAGGACGTGGCGATTGTCCCAAGCCAGGGGAAGAAGATCGTGTTCGATTAGCACCGTTTCTGCTGCTGGCCTGTATCCAGATTATTTGAGGTGGTCATGGCATGTATGCGTCGAGTTTCGTTGCCAGCCGTCTTGTAGTGAGAGCGCACAGGAGGTGTTACAAACTACTGCAAGACCGCTTGGACGGTACAAACACAAAGCGCGTGCCAGATAAAGATACAAGTAATGAACACGTTCGCGGGCACCGAACAGCGTCGAATCGCCGAAAGAAGACACGAAAAAATGTCACGACTCCTCATCTCCGTCTTCCTGCACCATCCCGATTTCGAACTCGCCGCACACATCCCAGCGCGACCCCTCGGCCGCGGCAGAGACATACTTGACGAAGCGCATCACGCCTTCGTCGCGCAGCACGAGCAGCAGCCGGTTGAAGCCCGGCTGGACCGTCAACAGCGTCCCGTCCTCGTCCTCGTCATGGTCCTCATCCGCATCCGCATCGGCGTCGGCATCGGCGTCGGGCATCTCCTCGTCGGCGTGCCCGTTCCCGTTCGTGGTACCGTTGCCGTTCGCGCCGTTTGTTTTCTTGGACGAGCCCGAGCGGTATACCGCCGGGTCGTCCTCTTCGTCGTGGGGCGCCATGTAGCACTGAGCCCATCCGTCAGCCCCGCCTCCTCCGCCCAAACAAAAAAAAGCAACAAAGACTCACCTCCCACCCTCCCCACTCCCCAGTCTGCCACCCGACCGGCGCCGTCTCCGCGTCCGCGACCGCGACCGCCGGCACGGTCGGCGCCTCCGTCTGCGGCGTGAGCCCCAGCACGACGTCCAGCCGCGTCTCGCTCGCCTCGCTCGTCGCGAGCGTGTAGTCCAGCCCGGGCCTGAACCGCCGCGCCTCCGCGACGTACCGGACCGGCAGCAGCCGCGAGACCGTCGCGAGCCACGCGCGGAACGCGGCGCTCGGCAGCAGCTCGTCCTGCAGGCTCCGCACCGCGTCGTCGATCGCCGCGTGCGCCCACCGCGGGCTCACCGCGCGCCGCGCGCCGCCGCCGTCGCTCCGCGGCCGCTTCAGCGCGCAGTACCGCCACTTGTGCGGCGGCCCGCGCGCCTCCCACGCGCCCGCGGTGCCCGCGTCGTGCGCGGGGATGCGCGTCGTGCGGGCGGGCCCGAGCCCGTCCGCGTCGTCACGGTCGGCGAGCCCGGCGCGGAGGCGGTCGGCGAGCGGCGCGCAGAGGAAGGAGTGGAGCTCGAGCGAGGACTCGTCGACGAAGCGCGAGGCGAGGGCCTTGAGCGTGCGCGGCTGGAGGTACACCGGGTTCAGGAACTCGGAGAGGAAGGCCGTGTGCGCGTCCGAGAGCGGGTCGTCGGGCAGCGGCGGGCCCGCGTCCGTGTCCGGGTACGCCGTGAACTCGGTGTGCGTCGACGCCTGCTCACAGTGGGGGTGAGCAGGGGCCGCGCGGTGATCTGACAGGATCGCGAGGAGGGCTCACCAGCTGCTCGCGCGAGCTCTTGAGCTCCGGCGTTGCCTCGGGGACGTACCCCTCCTCGCCTGGCTGGGCAGCGTGGAACCATCCAGAGATGCTGAGCCGTTGCCGACCATCTTCGGACTCGCCGACGACGACCTCCTCGACCGAGTGGAAGCTGTGGCCGGGCTGGACCTCGAAGAACACGAACTGGTTCCACACCGGCGGGATGTTCTTCGACGGCACCGGTTCGGGCTCGGGCACGCCGTCCGGCCCTGGGCGGACGGGGTAGAGCTCGAGGGCCCCGCCCCATTCGGCCTGCCAGCCCTGGTAGTGCGGGAGGGGCATGTAGAGGATGTAGGAGACGCGACGGGTGCCGATCACGTCGTCGTGGTTGAGGAGATGGCAGCCTTTGCGGTAGGAGACGACGGACATGTCCTGCTTCGTGCCCGAGAGGGGGCCGCAACCGGTGACGGCGCGGAGGAAGGAACGGAAGACGGGGGAGTAGAGGGTGTCGCGGAGGGTGAGGAGGTTGGGGAGGAGGGCAATCTGCTGCTCGGTGAGGTACGAGAGCGAGGCGAGGTCGCCCGTCTGGTACACCTGGGAGCGAGACGGACGCGTTGAGCCTCCTCTGCTCCTCCTCGCGCACGGTAAACGCGACGCACCTTGTAGATGTCCGTCTCCTTCTCCGAGAAGCTCAGCTCGGCGAGAGCTTCGTCCTTGACCTTCTGCAGGAGGTCATCCTGGAAGAGCTTCTCGACGACAGCATGTTTAAACGGCGCGCTGCCGTCGTACTCGGTGTGGAGCCGATGGATGTTCGACGGCACAAAGAGGTCAGGCGCAAAGTGCGGGGTCGGGTCCGCGGGCGCGCCGGAGATGTGGCTCGACTTGAGCCTTTTGAGCAGCGCGGGCTCGCCGTCGGCGCCCTCGCGCTGGGCGTCGAGCCCGGGTGAGGGAGAGCGTTCATGGGCCCGGTGCGTCATCGGGAAGGGCGGGCTTCTGGCGAAAGGAATCCAGAGAGGGAGGGAGAAAAGGCCTGGGAGCGCAGTGCGAAAAAATGCGAGTCGAGACGAGACGGTGCGCAAGGGGCGACGCAGGTCTTCTCGGGATGCGAGAAGTCTCGGGCGGTCGGAGGGGAGGAAGGACGGCGCACACGGGTGGGCCTTGTGCGGGCAGGCGAGAGGGAGAAGGGGCAGCGGGGAGAGGTATAGCTGGGCCGCGAGGACTCGAGGCCCGGCGGCTCTGATGTGGCAGCGTCGAGGCTCGCCGGCCAGACTCTAGACTGCGCGCGCGCGGTGCTCTCCTCTCGCGCCCAGATGCTGGCCACAAGTTCTGCTCCCATGCACGCGCGTGCATGCGCTTCTAGAGCGGATAACATACCGCGCGCTTTGCAAATGGGCAGATGTGGACCACCGTTGCAAAATTCGTCGTCTGGGGAGCCAGAACCTGAGGTTGGCCAAATTGGGGTTTCCTAACAAATGCACTTCATTGTTACGTGGGTAACTATAGTACTAGCTGTTGGTAACACGTTAGCAACAAGGAGGATCAAAGGGGGTGGCCCACCGATGTTACAAATGTTACAAACTCGAAGGCCGAGAGCCGGCTAATGACGTCATCGAGAAGTTCAACAGATGAGGTCACCTTTTCGAAAGAGATCTACTTCTCCGCATTTATCGTGGATCTTCGTATGTTCTTTGCTTATGATGTGTACGCCCCGTATAAGTTGACTTCTAGTTCCAGGTACGACTCCCAGCGGTTCCGTGCAAACAGCGCCGGGGCACCAGATGCGTAGATAAGCCCATTATCGCTATCAGACCCCGAGCCCTCGCACGGGGTCGGACAAGGACAGCACGGGAGTACTTGAAAATGTTTAGCGTCCGCGGCAAACATTTAAACAGGCCTCGAAGTACCCATCTCCCTGTTTACCTATTTTCAGGCGCAGGGCACATCTTCACAGCCGGTGTAGGTACGAAGGAAGAGAACGGGTGCCAGAAGCTCAAAATACGTATGCTGTAGTACTGTGAAGTAACGTAGACCAAGGCTAGTGTTTGAATCGTAACGCGCGTACTACGATTGATAAGTCGGAGAGTCACCCCATCACAACCTGTGACACGTCACCGCCTCCCGCTTTAGCGAGCTACTTGTGCAGTGCGCACCTCTTGCCAGGCCTCGCAAGTTGCCTCTGACCACATCGTCTCCAATCTCCCAGCGTCAAGGATGAGCGACAGTGACAACTGGGACAGCTGGGACGACATCCTGCCGCAATGGCTATATACACACCCAGCAATCACCTCCAGAGGCATCAAATTCGTTGCCAACAATCACCGACCGGCGAGTGCTGTACAGCGCGTTGCCTCTTCAGAGTCCTTGCTCAACGAGTGTTGCAGAAGAAAATTTATATATCAGATATCTACTCTCCCCCGTGCTGGATTGCGAAAAGCCCATGCTGCAGACCATGGAAGCGCGTACGAAACTTCCACTACAACGAGGTGGCCATCTACCGTCGGCTGCAGCAAGATCCTGCATCCTCCAAATACGTCCTTCCATGCGAGATAATCGAGGACCACGAGCCGCCGTTCATTCTCATACCCCGGATGAGACAGGATGAGACAGCTATTCGAGCTTCAGCCGTCTTATTGGTCGTGGACCAAAGGCCTCAAGGCCATTGATCAAGTGCTAGAGGTACGTTACAGCTCCACAACGGACGTGTGAGGAGTCTACGCTGACCATAAGTACTTCGAAATGCAGATACTCGAGTATCTTCATTCTCGGAACATCGCACACTGCGTACGTATCATTGCAGCCATCGATTCTTGCATACTGGATGACTCAACGTACGCGTCCGTGCAGGATTTCATGTTGGAAAATGTTGTTTGGGCAAGAGGCGACGAACCCGTCCAAGGCGCTGTGCCCCATCAGCCATACATCATCGACTTCGAGCGATCTATGGTTCTTCCACTTGGACCCGGAAAACAGGGCCGCGTCCAGATCCCCGACACCAGATTCATTGAAGACGACGAGCCACCGCTCGACCCGTACGCGTGGGACATGTACTGCTTTGGTCGTGACATCTACACGTTCGTCGTCGTGAGTGATCGCTATATCCGATGATGTGTACTGGCTGATCACCAGTGCGTTTAGCACTTCAACTATGATTCTCGCGTGAATCGTACGGAGCCGTGGGTTCTTAAGTGGTATCAAGATTGGATATACGGCAGTGAGGACAAGTGCCAAGGCTGCCCCGGTGCGTGCGGATGCCGGCCGAGCGCACGAAGGGCGCGGCAGGTTCTGTTCGCCGTCCGCTGTGTGGTTTGGCTGCAGGAGGCATATGAATTGTGTGGTAGACATATTCGACGTGTGGTTCGATGCTCGTGAGTACCTGACATTCCACCGGATGTGCTGCATCTCCTTTGTTTCTCTTCAATCCCATCGTCCACGGAGACTGCACGTCAGCGAAGGCGAAGGGCTCTGCACGCACACGGACATCTCACCTCCTCGAGCCCCGCACGCTGATGGCGGACATTCATGCTTAGAACGTCTAAACGCTGCCATCGTCAGTCTTCTACTGCTGTTCAAAGCCCGCTTGTTTAGATTTTTTTTCTCGGAATGGGACACCAGCATCGAGTCTGCACCTTCTCCCGCGCAGGCGTGGGCGGGCGTGCAGCGACGCTCGTTCCCATGCACCGACCACGGGACGTCCTCTCTTCTTCCTGCTCGACACGGGGACGACCGCGGCCCGGGCTTTGCCTTTACTCTTCGCCTGCGGCTTCCCCCGCCTTTTCCGCCTTCGTCGTCGTCGTCGTCGTCGAGCCTGAACGACACCCTTCGCCCGCGCGACCAGCTTCGCTGCCCCGAGGACCCCGGCGCGGGCCGGAGCCCCGGCGACAACGGCGGTCGCGTGCCGTCCGAGAGAACCCAGGGTCGAGAACCCAGCGGGTGGGAGTGGGAGCGAAAGTACCGGGCGTGGTGCGGAGACGCCGAGGGGCTCGTATGCAAGGCGAGGGCGCCCCCCATCCTCCCCGGTGGTGGATGTGCGTGCACCGGCCAGCCAGGGCTAGGGCGCAGAGCCGTTCCCGTGCGGCGTGATGTTGGTGCGGTGGTTGGACGGGGTGCCACTCAAGTCGACGACATCGCTTGCAAGGCCGCGAGCGTCGCCGGCGGCCTCGATTTCCAACAGCGCGCACGGGTGCACACTAGACAGGGCGGCAGACCCCGACCCCGGCCCCGATGGCGCCATCTCGGCCCTGCATTTTGCAAGCCCGCGCGCCCACCGCGGCGATCGCTGCGAGATCTAGTATGTACCGCTAGTACCAGTCAGCCGCGGCCGCGTCGCACGCGCACTGACGTCACCCCCGCGGCCCGGCGCTCAAGCGCTCAACGTCATCAATCGGCCGTAAAGGGGTTCGAACCGCCGCGGATGCAGTGCTGGCCGAACGTTCGTCCGACCCGCCCCGACGACGCGTGCAGACGACGTCGCAGTGCACACCGGCGAGCACGACCATATAGGGCTATGTATACACATACGAGCGAACGTGGACGAGCGAGGGAAGCTACAGATGCGCCTATGTACGACCGTCCGAGTGCGCTCGGCGGGCTGGCAAGAGGACTGGGGGGGACGAAAGCGAGGGAGAAGAGGAGCGAGAGCTGTGCGACGAGCGAGTGAAGATGCGAGTACCTGCGGGATCGGGCGTGAGGCTCGCAGACGAGTAGAAGGGACCGTGGCCGAGCGAGCCCAAGAAAGTAAAGGTGCGGGTGCTATTCGATCAAGGCGGTCGGGGCGTTCGGCAAGGCGACGGCGGCAACATTATAACCTATACATACTCGGACACGTACGCTGGAATACACGGGTGGGATAGACAGGACAGGTAGGGATGTATGGGTCGTCCGGGAGAGTGCAGGTGCAAGCGAGGTCAGACTCAAAGTAGAAATGGCGGCGGCGGCGGCGGTGGAAATGGAGGGTAGTAAGATGTACACACGAGCTCCCCCAGCTGCTCTCCTGGACGCCACGCTCGACCTCATTGCTGGGCCGTCGACTTCTCCGTCGACGCCCGCCGCGAGGGGTGATGCCGGTGAGTGTGCGAGTGCGTCGAATGCGAGTGCGAATGCCTATGCCCGTGGTGTGGCCGAGGCCCCACCCACGCCTCCGTCGCAATGCGGCGCGCCTCGGCTTCGGACATCCCTCCGATTGGTACCGTCGCGTACACGGTCACGTCCGGCTGCTGTCCCGGTCCTTGACTCGAGCTTGACTCGTGGTGCGAGCGACCGTCGAAGGAGGGCGTGCTCGGTGTGGGGACGAGGTAGATCCGTTGCATTGGCACCTCCGTCTTGATGGCGCGGAGACCGAGCGCACGGGCGCGCGCGAGGAGCTCGCGCGAGACGTGCGAGTAGTACTGGGAGAGCGCAATAACGATGTGCAGCTGCGTTGGGTTCGTGTGCGTGTAATGGTCGTCCGAGGGCGCGGGAAGCATAGACGGGGAACAAATCAAACTGTCAGCATCCGATTCTGATCCAAGTGGAGCGACCCGGGCCTATCGTCACAGCCAAATTGACATGCCGCAGGAGTCGGCGTCCTTCGCACACGCAGGGCGTTCGAGGGACGGCGACCTCGCGACGGGGCATGCGAAGGTGCACGGACGCTCCCTTGCACAGCGGGGGAGGAACAGCGACTCACCCGGATGACGATGAGGATGAACATGATGCCCAGAAGGGCGACGACGGCACGCTCGAACCAATGTTCGCAGTTCTCGAGCGAGAGGCCCATCTCGCCCATGTCGCGCATGAGCTCAGGGTGGCGCGAGAGCTCCTCGCAAACGGCGGAGCGGACATAAGGGGTGCTGAATGTTGTGTAGCTGACGCTGAGCGTGGTGAGGGTGACGAACACGAAGTCCGCTATTGAGTAGTCGCGATAGATGCGCACGAACAATTGAATGTGCTGTGTGGGAGGCCGAAGTTCGGGCGGTGCGAGAGTCGCAGTCGGCGAGCCGAGGTGGGACGAGAGGGCAAAAATGAGGATGCGCAGTCGGCGGCAGGAGGGCGAACGCAAAAGAGAACACAAGGACGTGAAGTCAGCATGAGTTTGAGATAGGAGTGTGTCGTGCGGAAACTGGACGTGGGGCGGGGATACGGGGACGGGAAAACGAACCTTGGCGATGCCCACGAATCCAATGAAGCATGCGGTAGATGCGGCCGCAAAGTAGGCGAAGAGGAGGGCCCATACGACGCGGACGGAGTCGACGGCCCAGACATCGCCAGAGCCCTCCCACTCACTCTCGCCCTCGAGGATGAGGGAGCGGGAGAAGGTGAGGAGGCGGAGTGCGAATGCAAGATTGCACAGGGCGCCGATGAAGGAGCCGGCGAGAGAGAGAGACCTAGTGAGTGACATGGGTGGGTGAGTGGATGAGAGCGGAGGGAGGGATGACGGAGGGGAACAGGGAGAGGGGAAAACGCCGGTTCGCGACGACGACGAGCAGTGGGTGGGCGCGGGAGGGAGGGGAAAGGTGCTCGGGGCGAAGGGGAGTGAGTCGGGGCCGGTGAGGGCGACGGAAGGGATACAAGATGGGCGGCGGTCGCTGCGAGCGCCGAGGATGGTGCGACTCGGACGATCGGAGGCCTCGATCGGGAGGCGCCAAAATGACCAAACGCACCTGATGATGTAATGCCCCATTTCCCGGAATCTTCCTCCGCGACCCGTTCCTCTCTCTCGTCAGAGACGTCTCCGGTAGGGACGAAGCGGAGGGAAGAGAATGAGGGGAAGGTACACGAACGTGGGGGCCGCGCGCGGGCAGGGGCGGAAGGCAGCAACTGGCAGCAACTCCAGTATTTGCTTTATAGCCATCGATGCTCAAATTAAACATCGACTCGCCGCCCGGATCCCGTAGTCTGACTGGTCCCAGTGACCGAGACGAACGGTCGCCTCTGCATCTCAGACCCAGACCGCTCGCTCGAGCTTCCGCCACCCGCCAACTTGCGTCCGCGGTCAGGTCTTGATGAACGCATGTCTGCAGCGCATCCTCCACAAACTGTGCTCGATGACTGACGGATATCCATAAAGAACACCAGCGCCCATGAGGGCACCTCGCACGTCCGAGTCGCCGGGGTTACGGGAGTTTTTGATTACGTAGCTGTTGAGCTCCGAGCTGGGGGGACTCGCTCAGAGTGAGATCGGGTCGTAACAAACGCCAGTGCCATGGTCCCCCATACGCGCGGGCGCAAGCCACGACGACTTCGGGTGGCATTGGAGACGTAGAGGCGACTGCGTGTAGAGCAGGGATTACGATGCTCATTGCGCATCGAAGATGACAGCCGACAAGCTCAGGCATGACTCGAGTCCCTGACTGGATATCTGTGCGCGACTAACACGGAGAGCTATGTGGATCACTGCCGTCGAGGACAACTCGGGATGGATACACGGACCCCATCGAGAAGCGGCTCAGCTGAACAGAGACTGTATGAGTGTTTCAAATGCCTGGGATTCAGATCCAGGAATGGGGTGCTCTTGTAGCAGAACCGTGGATTCTTTCCCGTCGCTAGGAGTAGGCGCGTATGTACGGCATGGCCAAACGGACAGTCAGCGATGCGACCGTCCGCGCGCACTACAACGGACGTCGCCATCCCGTAACACAGCTGACTAACCCGGGATATCGTCGCAGCACATGCCGCGCAGCACAATTCCCGAGTCGACGTCTCCAAGAACATTCACACTTCTCCGACGAGCGACGGCGGTTCGCGTCCTCGTAAGCCTCTTTCCTCGCGACGTCTGACAGGCATATCCACATATCTTTAAGACGGCCTGCCACTTCCATCGCCCGGACCAGACGCCGCCCTCTCCCTCTCCTCCTCTTCCAGGATGTCTTTCCAGGAGTGGTCCTCGGGCTGCGCGTGCGGTCAGATCTGCGCCACGCGCAGATGCGATGAAACCACATACCAGATGGCGGACGAGGTACCCGTCTCGGATCTCCTCCTCGAGCCGCTTCGCTCGCTGCGAATGCGTCAAGACCCCGGCGGCGATGATGATCCCGATCGTCAGCCCCTGCGCCCACATCCTCGCTTGCACCACCTGCGCGACCCTCGCCTCTGTCAGCCTGTGTGTCCGGTAGCCTGCACCGCCCTGAACCCACCTTCTGCGGCACGGTTTGGATCCTAGGAACACAGCGGACGCAAGTGAGCGGAAGCGCCTCAGCACAGGACAAAAGGAGGACGCACTTGTCGCGCATGATGTACGTGAGCGTGCCGGCCATCGCCGCGGCCCAGCTGCCGACGATGACGCCGTACTCGTGCCGCTTCACGAAGTCGCCCGCCTTCTGCGCCGCGCTCATGCCCTCCCACCGCGCCGCCTCGCGCGCCTTGATCGTGTCCAGCTCCGTCTTGCCCCGGTCGTGCCTGCGCGCACGGTGAGCGTCGCACGACCGCGGTCTCGCACCACTCCATCCCGGACCGCTGCTCACCACTGCGCGCGCTCGAACGCCTGGCTCGCGCGCTCTGCGGCGATCACGCACGCGGGCACCGCGACGAGGATGACGCCGAGCGCCTTGAGCGAGGGCTGCAGCGCGCGGTAGTACGGGAACCGGCGGTAGAGCAGGTACGACGCGGGGAGCGCGGCCGCGAGCCCCCCTGCCATCCCTTTCGCGGCGCCGGCCATGACGGCGCTCTGATGGGCGTCGAGCTCCTCTTGGGTTACGATCTGGCGAGTCGCGCAAGGTGAGTCGGGGTGCGCGGAGGAGCGAATGGCCCGGAGTCATACCCTCATGGTGGTGGGTGTCGATGAAGAGGATGCGGAAGGGGGAGGTCGCGGCGTGCACACGCCATGAGCGTGAGGAAGGCGGTCAGACTCGGATGACTTGAGGGCGAGCTCCAGCTCGCCATTCCGAAGAGCGGATTCCGGAGACAGGCGGGCAGAAGCAAGCAGTGGAGTGGAGTCGGCGATCCTGCGTTCACGTGCGCGGCGTCTTCCGAGCGCGTCTCGTCGCGCGCGCTCTCCCGGCTCCGACTCGTTCTCCTCCCTCACCGCTGCTACTGTTCGTCGCCGCCCCTTCGATATCTGAAGGCCCCGGAACACTCACAATAGCGTTTTTTACCCCTGGCTTGCCACTGGATTCGTGCGTGCGCGCGCTTGAGAACGACCCCGATAAATGCGTCCGCGAGCTTCCAGTCAGATCTCCGACCAGAGAGTCTCCGGGCAATTTCCGAGCGGAATGAATGTCGCGTTCCACCAGGAATCCAGCATCCTCACCAGCCTTGT
>NW_025954371.1:0-46969 GCF_022376455.1 Epithele typhae | reverse complement strand
GGGAAAGTTCGGGTCGCGCCACCTGAGGATGGGCTCAGTTTCTGAACGGCGAAAATAGGGGGTGCGCGTACGTCATCATCATGGGAGACCGTGCTACAGGCAGTAGAAGGAATCCTCAGCAACCATGTGCAGATACATATGGAACACTGGACGTACACCAATCCTGCCCACAGTAGCGGCAGAGTGACCAACTCCGACCTTGATTGTGTTTTCGAGAGACATATGTATTTCAATCAGAGAGAGAGAAGACACGGAGAATGGGGGTTTACGTTCAGCACAGGGCACATGTTTGTTCATATATGCACTCACTGGGGCTTACTGACGCCATGCATCCACGACACTCTCCGACCGAGTTTGAAATACTGTCTCCCTCTTCGGGGAGAGAATAGTCTATATTTCAATTTAGAAGGTGCGTCTTGGGTGCGTCGAGGCGACCAGAACGATCGGAGTCTGCGATCGGGGTTGTATCTATAATCTGCTTAGAAGTCGTCCATGCTTTCGGAGTATATGTGGGTCTTATGCTCTTACTTTCCCATTTCGACATGTTGCAGACGTTCCAGAAATATACGAATGGAGGCAGCAGCATAAAGCGACTGCGAGAGAGAGAGAGAGGGAGAGAGAGTGTGTGTGTGTGTCGAAGTCGTCTACGCAATAGAACACAGCTGCGGAGGAAGAGGAAGATCTAGACAACGCCGGCCGTCATGGACTGTGGCAGTGGGCGCTCCACGACGCGATCAGTCACAGCACGTGATTAATTGTAACGTCACCCTTCCTGCGAAATCTATTGAACTGTGGAAGTGCGTAGTCTGGGGGAGGGGAAATATAGCAATGACAACCAAAGACAGCAAGAGTATCGTTCAATTGGTCATTCCGGACGCAAGTTACATGTATCTAAGACAGTACAGGCTTATCACGCAGCGCTCTTGCTTACACTGCTAACTGAGCGTCGGACACCCTAAGAGACGGCGGACTCGACGAGGCAAACTCACCGCCCTCTTCACTCGTGAATATTGTCGCCTCAATCACCACCCGCGATATCTCCGCCACCCGCGACGAACTGGTACCCACTCGGTGAACGAGAAGACGAAGCTGTGCAGTTCGTCTACTTAGTAAAGCCGTGCTCATCGTCTGGAAGAGAGTACTCACCATGATGTGATGGGTCTGAAGAGTCAAGCTTGAGCCTGCAAGCAAGGTATTAGATCGAAGACAGTGCGCGGAACAGAATACGCTTCGACGCGGACTCGCCACTCATCGTGCGTCCGCGTCATATATACGTGCCGGTGCGACCTGCGCGTCCACGATCAGGGTCGTAGGTCCTCCAGCTCCCCAGAGTGCCCGTTTAAAGCCTCAAAAACACTATCTTGCGATGCCCGACTTACGGGATTGAGCACGATGCGATATGAGCGGGGAAGGCTGATGGCATCAGCGCAGGCCGGGCTCTTCAGCCGGAATCTGCCCGGTCACAGTGGGTATGCATCCGGTAGAGCTACGAGAATAAAAAACGCACCATGAGAAGGTTGCACGTGGAGGTCTAGAAGGGGATCTCTGCAAGAATATTATGACGACTGTGGGCAACTTGGGGCCGTGCACGCCGGCTCGGGCAGCAGACTGCATAGAAAGGGTTAGGGTTACGAATACAATGCACCTATAAATACAGAACAGTCCTCGGCACACCCACACTCCAACCGCACGTCTACAACCTCCCTTGGATATCAGGATGATCTGTAGAACCGTCATCAGCAAGGCCGCTCACGCAAAAATGCAAAGCCACTCACGTCCGAGTCGCCCCTGGCCTCCTTGAGGCCCGAATCCCCGTCGAAGGACGCGACGCTCTCCCGGTCGCTCGACCGCGTCGTCGTCACCGAGACGTGGATCGCGATCGGGCGCATGGTCGCACCCGCACGCCCGGCCTCGCCCTCCTCCGTCGCGGGCGCGGAGAGCGGGAGGCTCGGGCAGGACGCGCGCGCGCCAGGAGCGCCGAACGGCGAGCGGCGGGGCGGGGAGGAGTCCGCGCCCGTCGCGAGCGAGATGCGCGATACCGTGAGCGAGAACACGAGCGACTGCGGGCGTCAGCGAAGGGGCGCGCACGGGGAGGGAGAGGGGACGCACGACGACCGGCGGGAAGAGGTAGTGGCAGATCATGAACCCGACCGGGTCCACGAAGATCGTGACCATGTAGCACAGGCTCGAGATCGTGAAGATCGCCGCGGACTGGAGGATGTAGCCCATCGCGCGCCAGCGAAGCGTGCGCAGCGCGGAGCCCTCCGGGCGGTACTCGCGCGCGCCGCGGCGTGAGATCAGGATGGGCTGGAGGATGAGACCTATCGCGCGCAAAAGGCACGGACGTGAGAACTCGCGGAACGCGCGCGCGCACGCCAAGACTGGGCACGCACCAGTCGCGAGAAGGTTGGTGGCGACGGCGAGGACGAAGAAGGCGCGGCGGCAGACGATGTAGGTCGTCCTTGGGAAGGAGGGGCGTAGTCCAGCGCCACGATAATGTAGCCGAAGACTGCGGCAGAAAGTCTATCTCACGGGCGCGCATGGATCGGCGGGAGTTTACTCACCGACTTCCACAAAGAGCATCACGAGGGGCGCAGCGATCCGCCCACTCTTGTCTCCAGACGATGAACGCGCGGTATATCTGGGGGAGGGACTGAGGAATGTTCGGGAGTCGAGCAGAGGGCGTACCATGAATCCGTCTGCGATGAGCGTCTGCGAGACGTAGATGAATTGCCATGCAAGCCGATGCCCTGAGGTCCGCCTGTCTGCATGAACGCTGCTGCGAACGCGTCGATGTCCAATCCTTTGGTGATCCTGCATGGACGAGGGTGTAGAGATCCCCTGCCCAGTGCTGCCAACGTTGTGAGCACGCACCGTCGCGGAAGATCGTGTTGATAAGCTCACCCAGAGCGCCAGCACGCACATGGAAGTGCTCGCGCCGAGGAAGACGATGTCGCTTGGTCAAAGACTGCGGTACTTGCGCGAGAGGACAGACCACGTCCGGTGATGTACACGACCATGTTCGCACCGCAGAAGAACGTTTCGAGGATGATCCCCGCGAACGCGGCGGCGAGCCGAGCGGCAGGGGGCACATTAGAAGGCTGCATCCGGAACAAAACAGGTCAGAGAGCATCTCAGGGGGGGTGGAGAGGTACGCACAGCGGAGAATACTACATCCAGGAACATGGCGAGAACAGGACGGAGGAGCCAAGGACAGGACGGGGCACTCTGACCTGCGCAGACGGGCCCTTCGCGCGTCGTCTCCCTTATTACGTGCCCCAGCCGCCACCCCGCCCAAAAGAGCCACACCAGACCCACGGGCTAAGCCGCCTGATTGATGTGAGTACGTCCCGAAGAACCCTGGTTGATGGGACATGCCGCATGCGGTAATCGATTCCGGTCCACCGTTGAGCCGCCGCAAACACATCCCGACGAAAGGCGATGCTTTCATGCGTCCCATCGCAGGCGAGGCGCTTAAAAAACCTTGTTATTCTCGCTTGGTCAGTACCCACCGTAAGGAGATTTCGGCGAAAACGGCGAACAGTTGAGGACCGGGGCAGAGGGCGCGTGTTGTCAGATAGATGGCCGCGTGCCCTCAATCTCCACGACGCTGAGAACCGACAGAGGATGAGAAGATCGAATCGCCCGAGGCGTGTGCGCACTCACCTTAATCGGGTCTTGTTTCTTGCGCTGATAGATAGAGGAAGACGAAGGCTCGGGGCTGCGCACAAACTCTGTATGAGCCTTTGCTGCGGTGTCATAAGCGTGTAGAGGGGCGATGAGAGCTTCGTGTCAGATTATGGCTGGACGAGCTCCCTGCGACAACGTCAGCAGGGTTGGGGCCTTCTGTGGATGAATGCCAGTCGTTCTCTCTGCTCCACAACCGTGTCAACGCGGATGAGAGCTCAGTGCTGAAGTACCGTACCTGCTGCACCATATGAGAGCCCATTCAACATATCTCGGTATTAGCCTTATGTTTTGCGAACTGCGCTCAGGCATCCTCGAACAGAAAAGGAGTTTCTCGTCAGGCACACTGACGAGGCTTGCAAACTGACGAGCGGGTGCCAACATCAGAGCACGTTGATGCCCATGTAGAGATGTCGCGGTGGATAACGTTGATTAGACGAACCAGCGATCCGGTCATGTACAGGGGAAGCGTGCTAGTTGATGTCGTCATTTTTGTCACCTGGAAAAAAATTTAGCGTCGATTCCCGTGAATGGGCTGGCCGCTCAGCGATCCGGTCTCACGCGGGAAACATACCAAGCTCAGGATGGCCATTTTGGTACTCTACAGTGGGCGTGTGCGCATGAGATGAGGATCATGAATATGTGTACATACGCAGTGTACGGAGAAAGAAAGCGCATTACTAGCTAAGCTGGCACATTTTTTGGTTCTCAGCTCTGAAAGCATGAAGTGAGCGAGAGACCACTTTGAACAAAGGGAGACGAACCTGAAATTTGAAGACGGAGCGAGAAACGGCTGACTATTAGTCCATGTTGTCCGACGACGACGACGACGACTCGGTGTCGTCTTCATCCATCTCTTCTTCGTCTTCGCTCGCCTCGCCCGCACCCACCGCCTCGTCTTCATCATCCACCTCCATATCCTCTTCAACCTCCCATCCTTCCACCTCAACCTCGAATATCTCCGGAAGGCTCCTCCTCATGCCAAGTCCGCACCTTCCACTGGCACCTCGCGCAGAGATGCCGCCCCGCCGGAGCAAGCGCGTCCTCCACCGCCCTCCCGCGAACCCGCTCGCGCGCACCGAGAGGATCGCAAGCCCACTTCCGATCTCCCACCTGCTCCCCAAGCGCCTGTGTATGCACATACCGGAGCACGACCTGGCACTTGCGCGCGCACAGCCCGGCAGTGTTCTCGCTCGCTAGCCGCGGCCGCGCGTTGATGCACCGCTCCAGATCTTCCTACGAGAGGTACTCCGTCGTGCCGTTGTGCGTCCATCCCTTGAGAACATCTCCGCCGAGCTGGGCGCACAGGTACAGCGCGAGTGGGAGGATCGAGGCCGTGTTTGTCAACCAGGCCGGGTTCACCGCCCCGATGGCGCACGTCCAGTCTTCGTCGACGCCCGTGAGGGGCTCCCGACGCTCGTCGTCTTCTCACACGTCGAAATCGGCGGTGAAGTGCTCCCGGAGGAGGTCGAGGGCTCTGCCAAGCGCGTTTTCCACATCGTACTTGTGTGCGAGGCGGGCGACGCCGGCGCATTCCACGAACGTGATAACACTGTTGCTGTCGTAGAAGCTGGAAACCAGGGGAGGCGTTTGGTGGCCAGAGCGATGCGCGAAGTAAGGATGCGTACCGCTGGTGCTGTCCTGGGAGAAGGACTCGGAGAAAGTAGACCAGGTCGGCCGCACAGTCCGAGATGTGGACTACGGGGCAACCGTTGAGCGATTCCTCTGTGCTTGGTGTTGCAGCCGCGAACATGTCGGAAAAGATGGATGATTGGGACGCGAGGAGACCATGGTAGAGTCGAAAGCCGTAGTTGGCACCCGCGGCGACGAGGATGATGTTGCCGTCCTCGAGCCAGAGCCCCTTGATGTGACGCAATTTTCTGGGAGGTCCAGAGGACGAGCTCATTGCACAAGTGAGCTGGGGGCGATGGGTCGGAGGCGATGGACGGATGACTTCGCGGACGATGGGCAGTTTTTGTGCGAAGGTGGGGGGAACGGAGAACGCCAGGCAAGAGCGGAGGTGATATATATATGCCGCATGGTGGACCGACTGCTGGCAGCGTCGGGAGGACGAGGACGGGGAGAAGGAGGAGGGTCGAAGGGGCGGTCAAAGTAGGCGATTGAAGCGCGATTTTGGAGGCGATTCCGCTGCTCGATTCTGCTCGAAGGCGCTTCAACGTTCCCACGGCTTTCTTTAGTCCACTACCCCATCAATAGGGACATCACAAGTCCTCATGATCAGTTCTAGTATTGCTTCAAGTTCAAGCCGTGCGCAGTCACAACGCGCAACTCTCAGGTGACTTCCTCACTCGAAGTTCCAGTTTCAAGATAACAACGGTATTACCAACTGCGACACATCTCCGGGGAAATCTTATTAGGAGTTGGTGGACCAAGGACCGACTTGCAACGCGCTTGGTGCACATATGGAGGCTAACGGCGGTGGCATTATCCATGTGCCTCGGAGACGACTTTGTAAAGCCGAACCTTTGGTGGGTACGTTACTTTTCAAGTCGCGCTTGTACCTCGCTCATTCGAGCAATACACGTTGAATACATGGCTGCGACTTTGCAGAACATGGCACCTGGGGCACTCGGGAGTCCGTGGGTTCGCCCTTGAAGAAGCGCGCTCGGAACGATCCGATGGGCGCACGGCTGAACCCCGTGCGGCAGAAGCTGCGGGTGAGTGTCCGCGAGCCTTCAGCGCAGCGCAGGTCGTATTGTTTGGTGAGGCGAAAGCCCACAGTCTCATTCAGTCGCACTTCCAGCATATAGTGCCCGAACGCCGCCGAGCACTGCTCACGCTCTTGAGGTATGCAAGTTCGCGCCCGCATCGACCCCCTCGTTCCATCAAATACCGAGGTGTGACGAGCATCGTTGGAACATGGTGTGCCATCGCGCATCCTTGTTCAGCCGCTCGCGCGTGGGATCTGGAGGTCGTCTCCATTGCTCAAAATCTGGCAGCGTGTGGAAACACGCGTTCCCTGATGGATTCCGCCGCGCGGCTCGCACACATGGGTACAGCCTTCACATCAGGAGGCCCATTGGAGTCCCTCGTCACCCACGACGCCCGAAATCTGGGAACAATTCACGCCACGGCGCCATGCTCCGCATCCCGCAGTTGATGTTCGAACTGGGCTGAAAGTTGGCCCGGTTCTGAGCTATCGTCATTGCGGCGAGCATATACTTCTCACCAAGCTTGTAGCGCCTCCATCCCATATGAAGCTCCTCTCGCATTAGCTGCAGCACATGAGACCACTTTATGCATTGCACACACCTCGAGTTCTCTCATTTACGCCGTGAAACCTCCCTTAACGCCCTTTACGTCCAGAAACCTAATCTCAGCCACGAGAAGCTGATGTACAGCGACTTGGCACCGTGGCTGTGTACTAACGTTCAAACTTTACAAGCCCTCGGAGTCGCTTCGCATAAAGTCAAAGCAGGCATGGTCGTACAGTCTGAAACCCCTCTTCCGCGTCAACCTCGCTATGGCCGACAAGCTTGCTCAGGCGATTGCGCTGTCTATATCTGCCAAAATTCCTCTCTACACTAGTCGTACGTCGTTTGTGTCATAGCATTCAGCTAGGCTCCTCGCGCCGTGCCACTCACCATCTTCTCAGTCGCATCGCTCACATGGGTTCTCCATGACTATTGTAGGGTGTTATTAATACACCCTTTCCTTCGCTGTCTGACCAGCTTTCAGTGGTGACAGTCAGAGACGAGGCTCGATATATTTGGGTCAGTTCAGCGTCCCAAGTGCGATAAAGTTTAACCTCACGCACGTAACTCACCGCAGACCGGTCCGTGGAACACGGGGAAATTCCTCTTCTTCTGGGTAATACGCCTTCCTCCGCACCTACGTACATCAGATGCCTACATGATTGCTCTTCCCCGTCTGAAGATCAGATATTACACGATTATGCTGGCCGTATTCGATGTGGCACAGATCCACTCCTTCTCAAGGTTCCGGCCGAGCTTGACGACGTAAGCTTCGAGGGAGCTGAGGCTCTCGCACTTCGCTGAAGTAATACCAGGTGTGTCGTCATGGACGCGATGATCCGCGTTGTGGGCGCAATCAGTCTCTGGGCGATCGAGATCATCATGCAACTTCGCATCTATGCCCTCTTCCACTGCTCGAAACGAGTGAGTACGTGACATAATCGGGAGCTATCGACACCCTAAGTTCTTTCAGGTTGCGATGGTCAACGCAGTACTCTTCCTTGCATCGATAGGGGTATTCTTGTGGATTCTTATTCACAACGGCCTGGGACGCGCGGCAGTTATCAAAGATGCGAAGGCTCTTCCCATCCCCGGATGTCCTGTAGTTCATACGGGGATCGAATGGGCGCAGTGGGTTCCGGGTGAGTGAGCTCGGTACATGCTTGACGTTACTCCTGCTGATCGCCTTTTTCAGCGACCGCTTTCGAAGGTGTTCTCTTCGCATTCGCGATATACACATCAGTAGAGAGTATGCTCGAACGTAAACGGACCGGAGAGCGCAAATCAGGGCTCTTCTCCGTTGTACTGGAAGACAATATAGTGTACTTCTTTGGGTAAATATTTGGACTCGACTCGAGACGTGTCTCATGACCTGATAAAACACCCCCACTAGGATCACATGCATCCTCGTTTTCAACAACCTGATGGTGGTTGTACGTCTTTTTTCCATTCACGTCTTCATATCTCGTCCCGCTGTACTAAGCAACTGCACGTTGTATCCCAGAATGTCACTCATATCCCATGGTTCAGCTACGGGTATGCACTGACCACAGGTTAAAATCGCTGTTTTCTACCTTCTCTGACTGATTGTACCTGCAGTCCCTTCCACGCCGCCACTGGCATCATGACCGCTCGCATGCTCATCCATCTCCGCAAGGCTTCGATAGAGACGCCGTCGCCCAGTATGGGTTTTATGCCAGCGGGGTACTCTCAATCCACTGCCATACAAACAATGGAGTGGCGTTCCATGGGCGTAACGTGCATAGAGGAGGGCTTCTAGACTGGGGCCAGAACATATGAAAGCGGCAGTAGTAACTCATCTAGTAACGCGCTGGCGGTGAGGCCGGGTGTTTGATGTCGCACACTCCGCCGGATGTGAAGTTAATGGAATATGATTTACGACACCCTGTGATTATTTATGTACGCCGTGTAAGAATAAACAGGATCATCACGATGTGTACGACGGATTTGACGGAGGGAGAACGCGAGATTGCTCCTGGGTTGGTGCCTCTGCGGACCTCTGGGTCACAAGGTCGCGCTCGTGCACCTCTTCGCCCACGGCACCCAGGCCACGACGTATGGGAGCACTCCACGCCCGAGCACACCGCACGTCTGGAACTCTGCCACAACGACCAGAGCGGGCATGCGCAACAAACAGGCTACCCACTCACATTCTACATCGGCTGGCCGTGCGGCCACCGCGGGTCCTTCGAGCCAGAGGACGTACTGCGGATGTGCGGGGGACACTGTGTCGGGGAGGAGAAAATGGCGTCTTCGACTCCCGTATGCGTGAAAGGGACATGCACAACAAGTCGTGTATATTTTCCGGGGTTCAATCTTGCAGGCCGCGGTCTTTAACCGCTTGCATGAACCCCACTTGAACGCCGGGGACGCGTCGGCGAACAACCATTTGTGGGCGGGTGGCTTTTCACCGGCATCAATGAAGCGTTGGGTGTAATGGGGACAAATGGGACATACCGCCTGAGCGCACACCATCCGTCGACATACAGGTCCAACAACTTCGCCGATTGCGCCTTTCGCTCCTCCGGGTCTCGTCACCACGCAATCTCAACGCATTAGTGTACTACGCATCCGGCTAACTGTTCCTGGCGGCGCTCTGGAATCCCGCATGTCGTCGCCGCGGCCGGCTGCAACAAGCACGTGTCGATCCCCGTTCGGACGGTCGCGATGCGTTTATTTCATGCAGTGTGAGGTGTCGAGTATAGACGGCCGCTCCAGCGTCCTGTCCTCGTGCGGGTCCATTAATCCAGCAACGCTTTCCGAGACCGACGCACTGGATAATAGCCGTCGTGATGAGCGACTTCTGGCTGGTGAGACGGGTGAGGTTGACGACGGCGATGGCGAAGACCACGCGGAGCTTCTGCCAGAGTGAGCCTGCGGCTGGGTACCGTCAGAGTAAAGATTGGTCGAATAGAGCTACTTGAATCAGGCGATGAGGTTTTCCACCAGGAGCAGCATCGCGTATTTGCGGTCGAGGGGCACTTCGGCGGAATTGGCGACAAAGGAGGAGTGGCGGAAGGGATCGGGCCTGGGGTGCATTGGCACGGTACGCAGATGGTGGAAGAAGAAAAAACTCACTCGAACCAGATGCGGAGGAAGCATGCTCGGAAAAGCATGTCGTACGTCCTCTGGCGAGTCTTCCAGATGGATGTATGCGCGGGAACGGAGTTACTTGGACGACTTCGAGCGAGAGGTTTTCACTGCGACCGCCGAGTCTCGCATCTCGAAAGTATCGTCTTCAACCCCTATAGCTCGCTTCGACGGTCAAAAAACGGCTTGAACTAGCGTGAGCGCATAGAAGCTCAAGGTATTGCATGGCACGCCACCAGCGGACAATAAGGGGGAACGTCGTAGCGGACGGGGATGTCGTTGAAGGCAAGCAGAGTCAGACAGAGCGCCCAACCCGCTGATCGCGAGCCGCACCTTGCTTTGCGCCACCATCGACACAATGCCCATTATCTTCATACCCATATCTATGCCTCCCTCAACGCCCCAAACCTCACTCGCTTTCTTCTTGAAAACATGCATTGCTCCAAGCTGACCCATAACGATGAATTCTGGCTCAACGACGGAACCATTGTTCTCGTATGTCAAACCATCGGCTTCCGAGTCTACCGTGAATTGCTTGCCCATCAGTCCCCTGTGTTCGCCGATATGCTCGAATCCTCAACCCCAAGCTCAGAAGAAAGCTACCAAGGCCTCCCAGTTGTCCAACTGTCCGACAGCCCCACCGACCTGCGCCACTTCCTCAGGGTTTTGCTGCCCAAACGGCACATCTTGTGCGTAGAACGTAGCTACTTGTCGCGGATGCTTATTGATCAACTCTTTGTATTTCCTCAGCTTCTACGACGACGACCGCGGCTACCCCTTTGCTGAGATCGCTGCCACCATCCGTCTGGCCCACAAGTACGACGTCTCAAGCCTCCTCCTCCAAGCCCTCGAGCCCCTCAAAGAGTACTACGCCGTGACATTTGACGAATGGTGCAATCCCCACGCAAGGTACGCACTCAGTGTCGACACAAGGTCCTGTGCCATCGCTGCGGTCAACCTCGCCCGCCTCACGGATACCCCCTCTGTGCTTCCCCTCGCGCTGTACGATTGCTGCTTGCTCGGAAGCGCGATCCTGGACGGCTGGCAAAACGAGGACGGCGTCACGGAGCACCTCAACACCGCCGACCTCCGCCTGTGCCTCGATGCGCGGGAGCGTCTCGCACAGAAGAACGCGCCGGCGTTCTTCTCCGTCTACGCGGTCGCCGTCGAGGTGGAGTGCCGGAACCGGTCGGGATGCGAGAAGACGCTGCGAGGGATGGTGCAGGCAGGGCAGGCGGGGGTGGGCAAGTGCGAGATTTTGGTGGATCTGCTTCTACCTCATCCCCCGATGTGCGATGCTTGCGAGCGTGCATTGGCGGGGCGCGCTCGGCTAGAGCGGAGGAGATTGTGGGAGAGGTTACCGGAGATCTTGGGCGTGGAGGTGGACCGGTGGGACGCCATAGTTTTGTGAGTTCTGCTTGTTGTCCTTCCCGTATTCCAGAAGCACAATGCAGACCCTCCTTTCTATCGCATGCGCCGGTGTTCGCAGACACAGCTGGGTCAGGTCGTGCTGCAGGCCACAACACCGTGTGGCGGCCTTTTGGTATTGCGCACGATCCCCACATTCTCGTGGATCCGCAACCCTGTTCCTCCTCTGTTACCATTCATCTTCGCAGTCCCGCTTATACCTTACTCAAGCTTCTTGTACGGAAACCCGATCCTCCAGAATCCGCAGTCAACTTTTACCCCGAAAGTCGTGCTCAGCCTCGCTCCTAGCGCTCCCCTGTCACAAGCGTCTTCGCCGCTCGCCTTTTAAACCTGATGTTGTTGTGTCTAACAGATTCTTCAAGTCGCCAAGTTATGCCTCCTGGGCACCCTCAGGATGTTCATGGATGAAAGCACATGCGCTTTTCTTGCCCTTTTTGTCCCGAGCAACACCGCCCGCCTACGATGATCGGCGTATCGCGCAGCTATACTTACATAACGGCCCAGCGGCCCCGCGCCGTCGCAGCAGTGTGCGAAAAAAGCGGCTGCGCACTGGCATCATGCAGTAACGTGCGCCCCGCCCACTTAGGTGAGCACTTGCGAGGTTCGGATCGCTATGTTCTCACCTGGCGTTACGTCGTAGCAGCGTGTGAGCTCTTCGCGCAGCGTAACAACGCGCATTGGATCTCTCGGCCGCTTTCGTGTGCATGCTGACTCCACCTTCAACAGCCTCAGTTCTACGCAGTCAATGCGCACCAACATCGAGTGGAGCTCGGCACTGGGTATTGGTGCCCGCCGCATAGCACTTTGTGTCTGAAGCCTCCTAGAGCGTCTGAAAGGTGTGTAAATCATTCGCTTGACTGGTGGAGCTATTAGCGGATGGTGGGGCTCGTCATAGCCAATCCGACGTTCGTCAACCTGCGCAGCGAAGCATTTAGTTGCCTATGCCCTTTCATGTCATCTTCCGCAGTTGCAGTGTTGTTGGTCGCCCGCACGTCCGTGCAGAAGTCTGGCGCAGCAGTCAACGGGATCTCATGTGGAATCGCTTTGGAGCCGCAAGCATGTTTCGAACGCGCGCCGCTCCACGACCACGAAGAGGATACAAGCCCCATACCCTTGAGCCGGTTGGAGACATCCCCTTCTCTTCCTGCACTTTTCCTTCTCACCTAAAGCCTTCTTGTCCACCTCCCTCATCACCTTCCCTGACAAACATGATGCACATCTCGACCCTTGTTCTCTCCGCTCTCCTTCTCGTCGGAGGTGCGTTCGATATGCATACAGCCTTCTGCTTAAGGTGCTGACAACACGTTTCCGTGCAGCCAACGCCATCGCTGTCGAGAAGCGCCAGGACTCGTCCGCCCTGGCCTCCGCGTCCGGTAGCACGGACTCCGCCTCCGCAACTGCGTCCGACAGCGCCTCCACTTTCTCCGTGACCTCGACCGCAACCGCCTCGGGCAGTGCCGCGACGTCCTCCACTACCGACTTGCTCAGCTCCGCCGCGGGCTCTACCAGCCTCCTGTCCTCCGACGCCGCGACCGCGACGGACAGCGGGACGACGATCGTCATCGGGAGCACCACCATCGTCGGCAGCAGCCTCTCCGTCACCGCGACCGGCACCGTCACGACCTCCTTCCCCTCCGCGTCCGTGTCGCTCTCCGGCGCGCCGACGGACCCCACGTCGTGCGTCCCTATGCCCGGCGGCCCCGGCCACCACGGCGGTCCCCCCTACGGATCGTACACGTTCTCCTTTGGCACGTCCACCTTCCCGGCTACGATGTCGGACGCGCTCCCGACCACCGCGTCGGACGCGGTCTCGACGACGGATGCGCTCTCCACCGACGTCACCGGATCCGCGACGGACTCCAGCGTGGCCACCGCCGTCACCTCCTCCGACTCGTCGGTCGCGTCCACCACCGTCGACTCCGCCACCGCCACCGCCACCGCGTCGGGGTCGGCGGCCTCCAGCACGGTCGACTCGAGCTCGACGCTCGACGTCTCCAGCACGGCGGACGCCAGCAGTAGCGTCCTAGCTTCCTCCAGCGCCGTGGTCTCGAGCGCGACCGCCTAAGCGCGCGGGCGTGGGATCCGCAGTGGCTCAGGGCGAAGAAACGGGAGGAGGTTCGACACAGCCGCGGCTTTTCCCGCTTGCTGGCCTGCGCTGCGCTGCCGTGCGGTGCGGCGGAGGCTGAGCTGGGGGGTCGCATGGACATCTTTTGGACTCGCATCATATATAATATTGCTACATATTTTCCAAACAAGTGCGAGGCGTGAAAACGGAAAAATTGCTACAGCAAGTAAGGCGCCGGCCGCCTACGGGGCGGGCTCTACAACACCTCGGGGGTGAGCATGTGTACGTCGACTAGAAGCAAATATGGTCAGTTGAAAGTGGCAGGTACAGATGTAGGCGAGCATAGAAAGGATAAACATACGCATATAGCGACTCAACGCGGAGGTGTCGGACCAGCTACCCACAATATACTGAGAAATCTACAGCCCTCTTCGCTCTCAGAGCCGTGCAAATCCAAATGTCTCGAAGCTCGATGCGAGCGGTGCTTACGGCGCGCCGCTGCCCGTAAATTTTGAGACCAAAAACCATATGAGCGAACGAGGCTGGAACACGAAGACCGTATGCAAACTCACCGATATCACTGCCCCGGTCGGGCGGGACAATGCAATCATGCGCGCGAAAGTTGGATCTGCGCGCGCTATCTTGATTCGGTTCTGTCGCCGTTCTCCTGCTCTCCCGCTTCGCGATGGCACGAGCCCGGTGGAGGAGTCGAGCATATCGGCGAACACAGGGGACTGGCAGGCAATTGCAAGCAGTTCACGGTAGACTCGGAAAGCGACGGCGTGAGATACGAGAATAATAGTTTCGTTGTTGAACCAGAATTCGTCGTCGTGAGTCAGCTTGAAGCGGACACGGTGTCGAGAAGAAAGCGAGTGATGTTTGGAGAGTTGAGGGAGGCATAGATATGGGTACGAAGATAATGGCGATACAAAGCAAGGTGCAAGCAGCAGATTTGGCGCTTTGCTCTCATTGTCTCGAACCCACGTTATTACTAGTATTCAAGTGATGCTTATGAAGCATAGAAAGTCTTTTAAGAGTACTTGCAATGTTGCTATTGATGGACTAGTGACCTAAAGAAGGCCGTGGGAACGTTGAAGCGCCTTCGAGCAGAATCGAGCAGCGGAATCGCCTCCAAAATCGCCCTTTAATCGCCTACTTTGACCGCCCCTTCGACCCTCCTCCTTCTCCCCGTCCTCGTCCTCCCGACGCTGCCAGCAGTCGGTCCACCATGCGGCATATATATATCACCTCCGCTCTTGCCTGGCGTTCTCCGTTCCCCCCACCTTCGCACAAAAACTGCCCGTCGTTTGTGAAGTCATCCGTCCATCGCCTCCGACCCATCGCCCCTAGCTCACTTATGCAATGAGCTCGTCCTCTGGACCTCCCCGAAAACTGCGTCACATCAAGGGGCTCTGGCTCGAGGACGGTAACATCATCCTCGTCGCCGCGGGTGCCAAGTACGGCTTTCGACTCTACCGTGGTCTCCTCGCGTCCCAATCATCCATCTTTTCCGACATGTTCGCGGTTGCAATCCCAAGCACAGAGGAGTCGCACAACGGCTGCCCCGTGGTCCACCTCTCGGACTGTGCGGCCGACCTGGTCTACTTTCTCCGAGTCCTTCTCCCAGGACAGCACCAGCGGTACGCATCCTTACTTCACGCGTCGCTCTGGCCACCAAACGCCTCCCCCGTTTTCCAGCTTCTACGACAGCAACAGTGTCATCACGTTCGTGGAGTGCGCCGCGGTCGCCCGCCTCGCACACAAGTACGATGTGGAAAACGCGCTTGGCAGAGCCCTCGACCTCCTCCAGGATCATTTCACCTCCGACTTTGACACCTGGGAAGACGACGAGCGTCGGGAGCCCCTCACGGGCGTCGACGAAGACCGGACGTGCGCCATCGGGGCGGTGAACCTGGCCCGGTTGACAAACACGGCCTCGATCCTCCCGCTCGCGCTATACCTATGCGTCCAGCTCGGCGGAGACGTCCTCAAGGGATGGACGCACAACGGCACGACGGAGCACCTCTCTGAGGAAGACCTGGAGCGGTGCATCAACGCGCGGGCGCGGCTGGCGAGCGAGAACACGGCCGGGGTCAGCCGGGCGCTGTCGTTCGGCGGCTGGCTGTGCGCGCGCATGTGCCAGGCCGTGCTCCGGTATGTGCATACACAGGTGCTTGCGGAGCAGGTGGAAGATCGGAAGTGGTGCGCGCGATCGGGATCGCGGGAGGGCGGTGGAGGACGCGCTTGCTCCGGCGGGGCCGCATCTCTGCGCGAGGTGCCAGTGGAAGGTGTGGACTTGGCATGAAGAGGAGGCTTCCGGAGATATTCGAGGTTGAGGTGGAAGGATGGGAGGTTGGAGAGGATATGGAGGTGGATGATGAAGACGAGGCGGTGGGTGTGGGCGAGGCGAGCGAAGACGAAGAAGAGATGGATGGAGACGACACCGACGAATCGTCGTCATCGTCTTCCTCGTCGGACAACATGATTTGATGGTCAACCTGTCCCGCCTCAAGCTTCAGGTTTGTCTCCCTCTTTGTCCAAAGTGGTCTCTGGCTCACCTCATACTTTTTTTTTTTTCTTTTTTTGTATCCTCGTTTATTGCCCTCGAGGGCGGAGCCCTATGGTAGGCATAACATACAGTAAGTTCGTACGTAGTGTTTCGCGTAGCAATGGATAGCGTCGTCATTGCATATGCACCCTCGGGAGCGATCCCGAGGGCACAGTGGATCGAGAAGTGCCGGCGGGCTTCAGCCGGCGTGCCTGTGAGCCTTATAGGGGCTCGGGGTGTGTGTTTGAGTGGGGGATTGAGAGAAAGGAAAACCGGAGCAGGTATAGTATGGGTACAGTGGCGCTATAGTAATGAGAGGGTTGGGGCGGGGTAGGATGCAGCGGCGACGAGGACAATGCGGTGCGGTGGGTGTTTTGGGCAGGGTTTGGGTTCGCGTCCGCCTGGGTAGTTGGGTGTCTTCGCGCGGGAGTCTTCTCGCGCAGGGGTGGCTAGGTAGGGGGCGGGTGATCAGCGGAGTCACACGCAAGGAGTCGTCTTTTCACCTGGGAGGGAAGTCCTCACGCCGAGGGGTCCGACTCCTCGTCTGGCTCTGGGTAACGCAGGCTCCCGAAGCGGAAAAACAGTCGGTGCGTCTCTTCCAGGAAGCCGAAGAGGGGTCGGAGGCCCTTCGGCGAGGCGAGGAGGTGCGCGAGCTCACCTCATACTTGCGTAGCTAGAGACCAAATAGTGCGCCAGCTTGGCTAGTGATGCGCTTTCTTTCTCTGTACACTGCGTATCTACAGATATTCATTATACTCTTCTCATGCGCACACGCCTACTATCTCATACCGAAACGGCAATCTCGAGCTTGGTAGGTTTCCCGCGTGAGACCGGATCACTGAGCCCCCACGGTGACGCTTTCACCCACCCATTTTACTGTCTTGGCTTTCCATACTATGTATCAGGGAGGCGATGGCAATCTCGTCGCGGCCGGTCGCTGTAGTTTGCGACTCTTAGTCACGCAGCTTGTTTTTGATGTGACGCTTTGCACGTGTCGTGACAAGACGCGTCCCCTGTTGATCACTGCAGACGTACCCGGGTCCCCTCGCCTCTCCTCTTAAGTGTCTTTCATATATGCACTTTGTCAATCTTCTCTCGCATCACTTACTCGACGCAGCATCATGACGACCACTCAGCCTCGCAAGCTGGAGACGCGGAGGACACTGGTGGCACGAGCGACCTGGAGAGAGCGGAGACGGGAAGAGTGAGGAATGCAGAGTTCTGGTTCGAGGATGGGAGCATCGTGCTCATTGCAGGGGGCGTTGAGTTTCGGGTCTACAAGGGTATCCTCGCGAACGCGTCGCAAGTGTTCGAAGACATGTTCGCCCTCCCCGCACCCCCTCCGTCTTCTACCACCACCGTCTACGGCTGTCCCGTCGTCGAGCTGCATGACTCTGCCGACGATGTGGTTCGGATCCTCCGACTGGTTATGCCGAAGCACTGGTACGTCTTCTCATATTCGGCGTTCCTCTCCCTCTCAGTGCGTCCGTGTCCTAGTTCCTACGTCCTCGAAGATCTCGACATGCAGGACATCAGCGCGGGCATCCGGCTTGGCCACAAGTACCAGATGACCGTGCTCGTGAATAACCTCGTCTCGCGCCTTGGCCAGTACTACACGCGGCACTGGTCGGTGTGGAGCTCCCCTCAAAGACAAGCATATCCCGAACGCCTCAGAGGCTCTGCCGCAATCGCCGTCGTCAACCTCGCGGGTCTCACTGGGGACACTTGGATGCTTCCCGCGGCGTTCATGGAATGCCTCCGGCTCCCGACGGAGGAACTTCTCGCTGGCTTCACGCGCGGTGACGGCACGGTGGAACATCTATCCCCGGAGGACCTCGCATCGTGCGTTGGCGGCCGATCGCACCTCCTGGTGTTCGAGACGGCATTCTACGGGTGCATCTTGGACAAGTCCTGCTCCCTCCTCTGCACGCGCCGCATTTTTGATGAATGCACCACCGCGTTGCGCGGGAAGCGAGATGACCTGCAGGGGCTCTCCCAGCACCTTGTTGCCCTTCGAGATCCCACCGAGCCGAGGGAGGCCCTTCTCGCCTGGGCCGACCGTGAGCTTTGCTCGAGCTGCATCGACGAGGTTCGTTCCGGGGAGAAGTTGACGTGTGAACTGGCCTTTGAATATATACCGGAGAGCTTTGGGATATCCGTTGATGGATGGGGGCGCCGTTCATAAGGAAGCGCGGAGGAGTGAGATCGGGAGGGGCGTACAGGCGAGTTTCGGCTTTCGTCGCTCGACCGTTCAACCTCTGAAGCCCCTTTTCTCCCGTAGGCTTGACACCATGCTCGGCGTTCCAGGTGATATTTTCCTTGATCGTTTATTGAGCGAGTGAGTCTAGTTTATGCATCACTAGTCCCGACTGCGTTTCTAGTAACTACTTGCAATCGCGGTGTCTCTGTAGCTGTATTTTTCATGCATATAACCGTACGTACGTCTTCTCCGAAGTCGCAAGCTTAGTACCTATGCACGGTAGAAATTGTGACTACCGTAACAAGACGCGTTCAGGCACTGATGCAGTGACGGGGCCCGACATCTTTAAAGCCCCGGGGAGATATTCGAGGATGCGCGACGTAGGTACGAAGGGTGAGGGTGCGACGAAAGCAAGCACGCGGGCGTCTGCGTATGTGGGACAATACCAGTGCCGCCGTTAACTTGGACGTCCTGCAGATCCTTCTTAGCTTGAAGAAACAAGGTATCCCTACAGAACGAGTTGCATATATCATATGACATCTAGCTCCCTAGTGCTCTCTCAACAAACATCTTGCCAGATTATCACCGCTCGAGCAGAACCCTACAAGACGCAACTTGATCGTGTCCGATCATTGGGCATCTGGTCCGATGATGTCCGGCGTCTGCCGAGCTGACATCATCCGCTTTCGCCGGGCGCCACAGCGCTCGTTCGGCCACCCCTCGTTTTGCTGATGCTCGTTTTGCTGATGCATCGACGCTTCCGTGTCCCCCATCTCTCCTCAGTCCTGTCCACCCTCTATCCTGTTTCTCAACACGGCTTCATGTCGAACTCTGGAGCCCGCAAACAGCCGCGGCAATCTGATGGTGCAGACGACGGCGCAGGCATCTCCTCCACGGCCCCAGACCTCAGCAGCGGCGCAGCAGCAAGGGTGAAAGACGACGAGTTCTGGTACGAGGACGGGAGCATCACCTTGGTGGCAGAAGCCGTCGAGTTCCGAGTCTACAAAGGGGTCCTCGCCAATGCGTCCCCCGTCTTCAAAGATATGTTCTCCCTCCCTGCGATCCCCTCCTCTCCCGACACTACCAATATTGTCGCACTCCAAGACTCTGCGGACGATGTTCGGCGAATGCTCCGGTTGGTGCTCCCGAAAGACTGGTGCGTGGACGCGCGCCGGCTCAGCCTCTGCTATGATGCTGAATGTCCTCGTTGATCTAGCGTACACATCGCTGGACCGTTGGAGATGTGGGACATCAGCGCTGGCATACGCCTGGGCCACAAGTACGAGATGAAGACGCTCGTCGCCCACCTCACCAAGCGCCTCGGCGAGTACTACACTTCTTCCTGGACCGTCTGGTGCTCGCCCTCGAGGGAGAAAGTGCCGAGAAGCTTCAAGGGCACCGCGGCCATCGCCGTGATCAACATCGCGAGACTCACGGGCGCAAGCTGGCTCCTTCCCGCCGCGTTCCTTGAGTGCTGTCTCCTCCCTCCGCGGGAGCTCCTCGCGGGTTTCGAGCGCAGCGACGGCGCGATGGAGCGTCTCTCGACCGAAGACCTCGCGACGTGCCTCGAAGCCAAGCTGGAGTTGATGAAGGCTGAGGGCGATGCCGCAACGTCGCTCTGTGGCCCCGGTCCGGACTGCCCTGACCGCCCGGAGTGCAGGTCGGAGCTCTACGACCGGGCAGAGTTCGTCATCAACGACGTGCTATACCATCTGAATCCTACCACGCCGAGGTCGGACTGGATCAACAGCTTCAAAGGTTGCCTCTGTCGTTCGTGCCGAGCATCGCTGTCGAAGAGGGACGTCGCGGCTAGCATGGACTTGTTCCATCGGCTTCCTGGGTTCTTTGGCATTGTGGTCGCCAACTGGGGAGCGGAAGGTGCCCCCGCTGCTGACATCTGATTCTGGCCAGCTGCTGTACGTCGTTCTAATATCGCTGAACGAGACAGACTGCTAAGCTACGCTTCTGTTATCTATAGGTACGCATATCATCAGCGAACGCATCGTGGCATGGCATAAACTGACTCGTCGCCAGGCAACCGGAAATTGTAGGCTGCGACATCAGTGCACGTGCTGTCACGCGTCGCGTCTCAAGATACTCTACCCTTTCTACCTTATTATTATTCGCAGCATAAACACGTATACACAAGTTGGATCGACGGCTCAGCGAGTCGACGCCATCATAAATCCAGCGAAGTGCGTACTCACCGTGTACTGGCTCATCCCCACACCATGACCATCGCCGCGCCCACAAAGCTCCGACGGAGCTCCTCTCTCGGACAGATGACGGGAACGCTGAGCGACTTCATACCAGCTCACCTCTTCTACGCAACCAATCGGTGTTCAACCATGGTTTGCACGAGTCGAGTCGCCCTCACAGCCCGCCCGGACGAGCGCGAAGAGCAGAAGAGCAGGCGCCATCCACGCACGTCGCGACAGCGGCCTGTCTCCAAGGGGACGGTCTGAGCACGTCGAACCCATCCTTACGCCGTGCCATACAGTCCGGGAGCGCAACCCCTGATAGAGCTCCCGGCGAGTCGATGACACGCGTGGCGGAAGCCCCTTTCACCGGGCAGTACGAGGAGGACGCAGGGCGGCTTTGTGCCAGCCAAACCCTTTCGTAGTGCTGCTGCCAGGTGAGTAGGCGAGGCTCTGCCTTCACCAGCGTAGGTGAGTGAGCCGGCTCTCCGCTCGTCCGCTGCCAGCTCATCTCTTCCGTGCCGCCGCCAGCGCGACTCGAGAATCTTCGAGCTACCCATCCTCCCGCGCCTGTACAATCGACTTCTACACTGTAAGCATCTACACAGACACTTTCCAAAGACACTTACTAATCCACACCCACGCGCAGCGTTCGTCTGCATGTCATCGATCCTACTTGAATGCTGGGCGACACCAGGGCGCGCGATCTCGTCCAATCGAGTTGCAGTGGCGATCTTCCCGTCAGTAGCACGCGCAACGATCGGCGCACTGGGTAAGCCGACGGGGAACGTCAGTGAATCGAGTCCGCGGCGCATGCGATCGCGGCCGCTCCCGTCAGCGCGGCAGCCCCACTTGCATTATAAGCGTGGAACCCCTATCTGGGCCTTCGGCGACGCGACGCGACATCACTTTTCCTCCTCCTCTCACGAATCTCACAACTTGACACGACACAACGGCTTTGGCGGCCTCTCTCTCGCCTTCCGGTACAACCCTCCGGTCCAAGTTATCCATGGGCAGCGAGCGTCCCGACCCCTCCCCACCCGACGATACCGCAAGCGTTGTCCCGCCCCCACGCACGAGGAAGGGCCGCGCGTTCTGGCTCTCATTCCTCGCAATCCTCGTCTGCACCTTTTTGTTGGCGCCGCGTACGGGCTCGCGAGCGCGGCGATCCTCCCGCTGTCGGGCAGGCTCGCGGACGCGTTCGGGCGCCGGCCGGTGATGCTCTTCGCGGTGGGCTTGTTCCTGCTCGGAAGCGCGATCTCGGGCGCGGCGCAGAACATGGACATGCTGATTGGGGGGAGAGGTGAGTGTCCACGGCGCTTCGTTGAGTCTCGGGATGCTAATAGCTCGCTCAGCTGTCCAAGGTATCGGTGGCGGCGCGATTCTAAATTTGTCCGAGATTATTGTGTCCGACCTCGTTCCTTTGTCTGAACGCGGGATGTACATGGGCATGTTTGCCTGCACGTGGGCTCTCGCCTCCGGAGTCGGTCCACCGATTGTGAGTAGTTGCCTTACTGTCGCTTGCGCGGCGTCTTACATGCTCGTGCGTAGGGTGGAGCGCTGGCACAAGCTGGAGCGTGGCGGTGGATCTTTTGTGCGTTCACCGTTCATCGCTTACATCGCCGAAGTCGCTCTGAAATCTCTTGAGACCTCAATCTCCCACCCATAGGATTTGCCTTTGTAATAACACTCATCTTCTTGAGGGTCCGTACACCCCCAGGAGATGTCAAGGAGAATCTAAAGCGCTTGGATATTTTGTACGTTCTGTCTCACCCTCGCTTTGCGTGTACTGATAGTTTTGAAGCGGCAACTTGATCTTCATTTCCGGGACTACCGTTGCGCTCATCGGGGTGACGTGGACAGGTGTGCGATATCCGTGGGACTCGGCACATGTGTGGGGCACTATCATCTCCGGCTTCATCCTCATTGCCGTGTTCTTCGCCTATGAGTGAATCGTGCCGAAGGAAGCAAGCATTCCGTGGCAAGTGGTCAACAACAGAATGACGGTCGCCGGGTACGCGCCCAATGTTTTCTGTCTTCTATTTTAACTGACCGCGATGTAGGCTACTGGGGACGTTCCTCCACGGAATCACCAGCCTCTCACTGTTCTGTGAGTACCCTCTGGCTGCTCACCGCGACACGCGCTGACGCACAGCGAAGACTACATGCCTGTGTACTTCCAGGCATGCTACGGCGCGTCTCCGCTCCGGTCAAGCGTCATGTTCCTTCCACTCGCGCTCACTGTGTCACCCTTCGCATTCGCCGCGGGCGGCCTCGTCCACGTCTTCAAAAAGTACCGCTGGGCGATTCTGCTCGCCTGGTCGCTCTCGCTCATCGGCTTCGGCCTGCTCTCTACCCTCACCGCGGACAGTTCTACCGGGCACTGGGTCGGCTACCAAATCGTCGTCGGCGTCGGCACCGGACTCCTCGTGCGTGCACCCCCCATCTTCGCGCGTGCACACACACTCACTCCCCACCGCAGTTCACCGCAACGGTCTTCTCCCTGCTTGCCCCGCTCCCCGTCTCGCGCACCGCCGCAGCGCTCGCGTTCTTCTCCTTCTGCCTCACCTTCGCGCAGGCCTGGGGCATCGCCATCGGGTCCACCGTGCTCCAGAACGAGCTGGCGCGCACGCTTCCCACGGGCTTCGCTGCGCGGTTCCCTGCGGGGGCCGAGATCGCGTACGCCGCGATCCCCACGCTGCGTGCGCTGCACGACCCCGCGCTTCGGGCGGCGGTGGAGGCGGCGTTCGCGGAGAGCCTGAGGGTATTGTGGCTCGCGATGGTTGGCGTCAGCGGGCTCGGGTGGTTGAGCGTGTGGATGATGCGGGAGATCAAGATGGAGGTGAAGACGGACGCGACGTATGGACTGAATGAGGGGAAGAGGAGGCGGCGGGATGTGGAGAAGGCTGCTCCGGGCGCGGAGGTGACTGCTGATGTGCAGGCATAACCCGGACGAGAGGACAATTCGTAATGAACGACTTTTCTGCACGCTACTTGTACGCACTAATTTCGGATTATAAACTACAGAGAAAACGATACGACTACTCATAATGCACTATAATTCATCCCCCACACAATCCTTGTCCCATGCGTCGCATTGGGCAAAGGACTACACTCCGAGTGGTAACAACACCGTCATCATCAATACAACCCCCGCCAGCACCGCCAGCACCCCCGCCCTCGCACACACCGCCCCGTTCGCATGGCTCCCCGCCGCAGCCGTCCCAGAGCCGCTCGCCGCAGTGTTCGATCCCGTCGTCGTCACTGTCGCGCTCGCCGTGTTGCTCGCCGTCGACGCCGGCGGGTCCAGGCCGAGGTAAAAGAACGCACCCGCGACGGGCGGCCCGAGACCCATCCGCGCCGCGAACGTGGCGATGTCGAAGCCGGACGCGGGCGTGCTCGAGTTCACGTACGTGCGCGCGTCCAGCATCGTGAAGTTGTCCGGCTGGGCGTACAGCAGCATCACGATCCTGCGCCCCAACGTCAGCCTCGTTGGCACCACCACCACCACCAATGAACCGCCGGCCGCCGACTGCACACACCGACCACAAACCGACGCGACGCGAGGCACAGAGACAGAGAGAGAGGGGGCGAGGCGGACGCACCTGTGTGGACTCGCACCGCCGGGCGCGGAGGGGGGCGTGTACTCGGTCAAGACCCCAGAGGTGTTCGCGAGCGGGACGGCGCGTCCGGCGGCGGCCGCGGAGAGCGCGCCGGTGAGCTGCAGCCCGGGCGCGAGGAGGTGCCGATACTGGGGGACGCCGCCGTCCGTCGGCGTCACGTCCGGGTCGATGATGGCGAGGAGGAAGGTGCCGTTTTGGAGCGCAGGGCCGGCGGGCGCGAGCGAGACCGTCGGGCGCCGGAGGATCTCTGCGGCGAGGGGGGCGGGAGTGAGTGGGGAGCGGGCGGGGGGTGCTTACGCGGAAGACGGAGCGGGGCTGCTTACGTGCTGCGAGGAGGGTGTCCCCCGTCGAGTTTGCGCTGGAGTTTGTGGCGGCATCGGGGAAGGCGACATTCAGCAGCGCTGTGGGAGAGAAACGGGGGATCACTGTGGGCGTTCGTGTCAGCAAAGGCGTATGAATTCGGACGTTTGGCGCTGACCGTCAGGGACGATCTGCGCGTGATTGAAGGCAAGGACCACATTCTGCAGTTCCGCCGGCACTGATGCGGCAGAGACGAGCGCGAAAAGCGCTGCTGCTGTTGACAGAAGGGAGAACATCGCTCCTTGCGGGGTAGATGTCGCTGGAAGGCACGTCGTCGGTGTTGCATATATGTAGTCACGAAATACCTCGGCGTGAATTTGTACCTTATGGACGGGCACCATGTTCATACACATAAACGATCGATCAGCAGGAAACGATGCGGAATGCGTACGTACCACTGGAATGAATGAAAGAATCACCAACAGACCGATGCTCACCGTCGCCACATGAAAGCAAGCTTTCCAGCAGGGACGCTCTGTTTCACGCTACCATTAATTCCAGAACATCAGAAAACGAACCTCGAGAGGCCCCGATGTGTCCCCGTCGTCGAAGCAGTATCCTTCGAGCCGCACCTCCGCACTTTGAGTCCATTTGCGCACGTCCATACTCGGGTTCGATATGCTGCCGTTCCAACCCCCACAATGGCGGAGCAGCGTATCTTGGACACGGAAGCAACGGAGAAACGCAGAGTCTTATCTATAAACACTCACCATGCGTGCAGCGCCCAACCGACCCTCCAAAGCGTCCGTTGTCGCCCCTATGCATCGCACCCCTAGTCATATCCACTTCTAAGTTGCGACAACCTGAGCGCTCTTTCCCACTGAATATATCTTTTCGGCTTCGATGTATAGGCCCTACGGCTCGCTAAAAAGCGAAATGAGATGACGGGGCAAGAGTCCGCTCGCACCTGACAGTATATATTAGCGCCCATCGGGCTCAGTGGACTCGTGGACATCAAGCGATGCTGCCGCTCAACATCGGTAGGAATCGCGCGGGGAGTGTCCCGAATGCTGCAAGTCAAAGCAGACAAGGCGAATCAGGTACATTGAAGGGAGACATAGGAGTGGCGAGCATATACAACGGGATGATTTGATGATGATACAAGATACTTGGACATCCCAACGGGAGTTGACATGCGCGTGAAAACCAAGAGGAACCCGCGTTCCACGGCAAATCAATGTGTGGTTGCCTTAGCCATGGCGCCTTCCTGAGATGTCAGTCCTTGTACCCGACAATCAAAAGCAGAGAACACACTGAACGTATTACGGAGTAAGCCAATTCCGTGGATTTCTGCGCCGGAATTAAATCGTCTGCAGGGAGGACAAAGTGTGTAACGCACATTGGCGCCAGCCTGCGACAGACGGCGGCAGTCGTAGTACACAATCAGCCGTCCACAAGTTGCTCGCCCTTCCCCGTCTCCGATCCCCACCCGTCAACAGCGAGTCCGAAGACCTGGGGCAACAACATGAACGACGCCTGACGTATCTTGAGGTCCATCTCCTGCAGCCTCTCCGCACACTCCGAGCAGAGGTTCTCCGAGGCCGCGGAATAGAAGCCAATCATTGTCTGCGTGATATCAGGGTGATCGAGCGCGTGCGTGATAAAGTGAATCGACTCTTCGTGGAGCTCGCGCAGCGGGGCGCCGCACTCGTTCGGGCAGGCGTCGTTTTCCGCGGAGAGACGGCCGACCGCTATGGCGTGCGTTTCCAAGAGGTTTGGGGCCGCCTCGAGGCACGTCGCGAGGTCTTCGGTCGAGAGACGCTCCATCGTGCCGTCCCCGCGCTTGAACCCCGCGAGGAGCTCTCGCGGAAGGAGGAGGCAGCACTCGAGGAACGCCGCGGGAAGGAGCCAGCTTGCGCCCGTGAGTCTCGCGATGTTGATCACGGCGATGGCCGCGGTGCCCTTGAAGCTGCTCGGCACTTTCTCCCTCGAGGGCGAGCGCCAGGCGGTCCAGGAACAAGTGTAGTACTCGCCGAGGCGCTTGGTGAGGTGGTCGACGAGCGTCCTTATATCGTATTTGTGGCCCAGGCGTATTCCGGCACTGATGTCCCACATCTCCAACGGTCCGGCGACGTGTACGCTAGATCAACGAGGACATTCAGCATCGTCGCAGATCCTGACCCCTGCACTACGACCACGCACCAGTCTCTTGGGAGCACCAACCGGAGCATCCGCCGAACGTCGTCCGCGGAGTCTTGGAGTACGACAGTATTGGTAGCGTCGGGAGATGAGGGAATCTCAGGGAGGGTGAACATATCTTTGAAGATGGGGAACGCATTGGCGAGGACCCCTTTGTAGACTCGAAACTCGACGGCTTCTGCCACCAAGGTGATGCTCCCGTCCTCGTACCAGAACTCGTCGTCTTTCACCCTTCCTGCTTCCCCGTCCCCCGCATCGTCAGATAGCCGAGGCCGTTTGCGAGTTTCAGAGTTCGACATGGGGACGTGTTGACGAGCGGGATAGGGACTCGAGGGGGGATGGTGGAAGTGCAACGAAGAGTTGCGCGCGAAAAAAGGTGCCCAGTTACGGCCCACCGCTAACGCCAGGTGTGTGCACGCTCCGTCAAGTAGGCAATCGGAAGAGGAGATGAGCGGTGGTGAGAGTATAAGCCAAGTTTGGCGAGACATGCCGCAGCGCGGAGTCGTCCTGTCACGGTGGGATGACGTCACGGCGTGGTTGGCCAACGGTGAGACGAGCATGTCACGGAGATGACATCGTGTCACCCAATTGTAAGCTCGCAGTGTCTTCAAAGGAAAACTCCTCGCTGGGATGCGCAAAGACCTTCAAAGAAAGAGGAACATTAGAAACTACGCAGAGAAAGCTCAGCGTCAGTAGGCGGTTCGAGTGAAAGCAAAACTGACCGTTGCGGTGCGAGCTGAAGGCACATGCGCGATCTCAACGAGAACGGAGCGATGGGGTGATATATTCGCAAGTACAGAGAACACACACTCACTACGCCGCCTTCAGCCAGCCCTCCAACGTGTTCTTCTGCACCGGCTGCCCCTTCGCCCCCTTCCGTCTCTTCCGCGCCGGCTCGTCTCCCTCGCGCTCCGCACCCGCCATGACGTCCCACAGCCTCTGAAACTGCTCGGTAGGCACGATCCCACCGCTCGCCTCGTTCGCCTGATCAGACCACGCGTCCGGCGAAGGGACAGGACGCTCACCTCCTTGTGCCCCCGCGCAAAGTTGTCGCCCATCGCTTCGCGCAGTCCTGGGACGCGCGCGGCGTACTCCTTCAATGCGCCGATGATGTCGACCTCAGGGTTGTCGGCACCCCCGCCTCCTCTGCGGTTCTTCGCGATCCGACAGGAGAAGTTCGTCATGCCGGGGGTGTAGCCGTCGTTGGCACACATGACGATCTCCAACCGTGGGCCCTTGAGCGAGCCGGCCCACCGCGTCGCGATGAGCTGCAAGAGTTGACGTTGGTCTGCGCATCGAGATGAACAGGGCGGCGGGTGCGTACCGGGTGTATCTGCGCCCCGCTCGATACGCGCACGAGCGCGACGCGGCCGTCTCCCGAGAACGCGGGCGGGCTGCGGGAACAGCGCGCCGTCTCCGCCGCCACCGCCTCACGCGCCTCGAACAGCCGCACCACGTCCCCGCCCGTCCGAGGCGAGAGGAGGTCCTTCGGCGAGGTGCAGTGGAGCAGCGCGCGCCACGCGGTCTCGACGTCGTACTCCGCGCTCCTGCGTGCTGTCCACAGCTCAGCCGCCGCGTCCGCACGAGGAGGGCAGAGAGAAAGCGGAAGACTCACGCGCGTTGACAAGCGCGACCGCCTCACCGAGCGTCTTCTTCGTCCACCGCCGCAGGCACTCGCGCACGTCCGGGAACGGTGGCGTCCACTTGAAGCTGGTCCCGAGGTCGCCCATCGTGCCTATCGCGCACAACCACTCAAGCCGCTCCCGCACCCCCCTCACGTCCATCGCGGCAGCGTTCCCCTGCCCCATCCTCCGAGTATCGTCCAGGAGTGACTGGCAGACCTCGAACGCGAGCGTCGCGCTCGTCGCGACCGGGGGACACGTCGCGGCCGAACACACCACCGCGCCGTCGGGGAACTCCTCGCTCCAGTGGTGGTCGAGCACCAGCGTGCGCACAGTGGGGTCGGGTGCGATCGCGGCCCCGCCGCGGCTGCCCTGGTCGGTGGCGATCACGAAGCGTGCGCCAGACGCGGCGATCGCGGCGCGGGAGGCGGACGCGTGGATGTTCGAGCCTTTGGCGGGGAAGTGGACGGCGAGCGAGGCGGGGGCGGCGCCGAGGTGGATGAGGGTGTGGTGGACGATGAGGCCGCTGCAGAGCCCGTCGGCGTCTTTGTCGGGGAGGAGAAGTGTGCGGGCGCGAGAGCGCGCGCTGGGAGCGGGTGAGGAGCAGAGAGACGTGGCTCGAGGGGAAGACCAGGCTCCTACCCATCCTCGTCTATCGTGTTCTCGCTCCAATCCTAGAGCGCACACAATGCTTATCATGTGAATTTGGGATTTACCTAATAAAGATTTGTCGGAGACCGGAAAAACATGATGGGCGGAGGGTTGCTATATTGAGTGTGAATAAGGGAGGAGAATATGATAGAGAGGCTGGTATAACTCGTTGAGCGCCGGCTGAGCGCCGGGCCTCGGATCTCTCCGAACGTGAGCTCAGCGTGCGAGTCTGCCAATATTCCGTCTGGCAGCCTCGTCAATTCTCGCGATTATTGCTCACCCCGTCCCCTCGCCTGTCATAGATATTCACGCCCCGCTCGCGCCCGGCGCCCGTCAGCCCCTCCGCCCTTGGATGCGCGCGCGCGCGTCCTCCTTGCGCGTCCGTGGCTCACCCGTCCTGGCGCGTCGCGTCACGCGGCCGTGTCGTATCGCGCATCGCGCACCGTGTCCGTGTCCTCTGGCCTCCCACTGATGAGAGTGTGGGACGGCCGCGGTCTTCCCCAACTGTCCCTTAATTTCAGAGCTTAACACTGTAGATATATATTGAACAGTGACAGCGACAACAAAGGATGGTTAGCTCAGCGGTATAGACGGCCGCAAGTTATTTTGGGTGCGGGTGTTCTATCCCGTGTCCACGCATTTTTGCTCTTCACATCTACGAAGCCCTGCCCAACCTGGGTATTTTATCTGCAGACATTTTATTGTACTAAAAGAGGCGAGCAAAACCAGCAGACGCACCGCACAACACTGGTGAGGCATTGTAGAAAAAAGGTGCAAAAATGCGTGGACACGGGATAGAACACCCGCACCCAAAATAACTTGCGGCCGTCTATACCGCTGAGCTAACCATCCTTTGTTATCGCTGTCACTGTTCAATATATATCTACAGTGTTAAGCTCTGAAATTAAGGGACAGTTGGGGAAGACCGCGGCCGTCCCACACTCTCATCAGTGGGAGGCCAGAGGACACGGACACGGTGCGCGATGCGCGATACGACACGGCCGCGTGACGCGACGCGCCAGGACGGGTGAGCCACGGACGCGCAAGGAGGACGCGCGCGCGCGCATCCAAGGGCGGAGGGGCTGACGGGCGCCGGGCGCGAGCGGGGCGTGAATATCTATGACAGGCGAGGGGACGGGGTGAGCAATAATCGCGAGAATTGACGAGGCTGCCAGACGGAATATTGGCAGACTCGCACGCTGAGCTCACGTTCGGAGAGATCCGAGGCCCGGCGCTCAGCCGGCGCTCAACGAGTTATACCAGCCTCTCTATCATATTCTCCTCCCTTATTCACACTCAATATAGCAACCCTCCGCCCATCATGTTTTTCCGGTCTCCGACAAATCTTTATTAGGTAAATCCCAAATTCACATGATAAGCATTGTGTGCGCTCTAGGATTGGAGCGAGAACACGATAGACGAGGATGGGTAGGAGCCTGGGGGAAGACGTACCATTCTGTGAGGAATGCGCGCGCGTTGTCCATCTGCCAACGAGGCGCCGGCCAAGGTGGAGATGAGGATCCTTCAGACGTGGGCATCTTCGTCGCTCAAGTCTCCGGAGAACGCTTCAAGTATACAGGGCCTTGTGTGTGCAAGACGAGAGTAGAGAGAGAGGGAGTTGCATGCAGTGAAGACTCCCACTGGAGCTCATAGCCATCGCGCGCGGCCTATGACGAGGCTCGATCGTGTCGTGGCGTGTGGGGGATAATCTGGAATGGAGAGCACCATAATGCAGCCCTGGGTTTAAGGACGGTCTTCCGTGTGTGGGTGGTGAGGCGGGGGAGTGGGAGGAAAATCGACAAGCTGGTGAGGAAGGAGTGAACGAGAGAGAGACATAATTAAAAGCCATCGCGCGGAACCTGGGGCCAGACGACGGGATTTTCTCACGGGGACCTCGGGCCGACAGCCCGTGCAATGATACCAGCCGCGTAGGCGGCTTCACAAGTGCGTGGATTTCAACAAACGCCTTACTCTACGGATAGCACTTCGAGACGCCGCCAAAGGAAAGCGCATCGATGAGACATTCGTACATAGATCTGCTGTACTTTACACATTGGACCAGGATGCTATTCCGTGTCATCTCTTTCAGAACTTGTAATCCTCACCAGTGTGCGCCAAGAACTTCCCGTTGTCCTTCGCAGAGAGCCCGTCGATGACCTTGATCTGCAACGCCACCCCCTCGTCGAGCTTCTGCGTCTTCAGGTCCGCGTACCCCGAGTCCACGTTGTTCTGCCCCGTCCACGCGAACCACTGCTTCAGCGGCTCCCGCGCTGCGCACTCCAGTCAGCACCGTCCTCTCGCCAAACTCCGCGCCCCGCAGCCCACTCACCCTCTCCCTCGAACGTGTCCGCGGTGTCCACCACGCCCGGGCTAAGCGAGACCACGACGAAGCCGTCGCCCGCGAGCTCGAGCGCCCACTTGGTCTGCGCGAGCAGCTGCGCGGCCTTGGTCATCGAGTACGCGACCGCGCCGGCGCCCTTCGTGTTCCAGATGAAGTGCGGGTCCGCGGCCGCGCTCCCGAGCGCGACGATCCGCTTGCCGCTCGCGGAGGTTGAGGCGCGGAGGAGCGGGAGGAGGGCCTGCACGGCGTGGATGAAGCCGAGCGCGTTCACCTTGTACTGTGCGTAAGCGGGAGTGTGGATGCGTCAGCGGCGCGCGCGCGGAGGGCACGGAAGCGGGGTCATACCGCGCTGATGAACTCATCGTCGAGTAGGTCCATGTTGCCATCGCTGACAGAGAGGGATCAGCTGATATGGGGGCAGGGGAGCTGTGCGTGTGACTCACTAGGATGCAAATGCTTTGATCATGACGCTTTGCTCGGTCAGGCACGCGCTGTAGATCAGGCAGTCCAATGCCCCGCCGTTCTTCTCTGAGATCGCGCTCGCCGCGCGCTGTGGACCTCGAAGTCAATGCAGCTTCACGAGACTCACGCGACTACAGTAACTCGCCTGAAGGGATGGATAGTCCGTCACTTCCGCTTCGAGGATGTGCACGTTCGAAAGCCCTGCGACGGCCTCCTGGAGATACCGGGAATTCGCCGCGTTCCGGACGACCGGGAAGACGACGGCGTCTGGGCGAGCCGCCTAGGACGGAGTTGGAAGTCAGGAATGAGCGACTCGAAGCAGAGGGCGACCTTCTCACAAGCTGGCGGACATACTCGAGCCCTATCCCCCGAGACGCACCGACGATTGCGTAGGACACCATGGTGAGCTGGGAGAGATGGGAGCGGTTGAGTGGGAGCAGACGAGCGGTGGCATCCCGTCTCATTTTTGTTCACCCTATATACGCTTCCGCCAGTAAGGTTCCCGCCAGAAGAGCAGGCGCTTGGTCTGCTCAGCGTGTCCACGTAAATCAGAGAAGCTGCGCAGAAAGGAAGCCCGGCTCATCTGATCGCGTCGACACTTTGAGCCCTGAGGGAAGAGGGAAGATCGGCGTCTTGGGGAATGCGGATTCTTCAATTGTGCGAGATGAAATTGACATCGTCAACTCTAATGCACAGTTAGAAGCCGTCTGCTTTGTACTGACCTTCGGCTTCGGGAGTTAAGACCTGGGAAAGTTTGGGTATACGTGCGGTCGCTGCTGGCCGCCGGAAGAAGACGATCAGCTTCACGACGGCTCTTACGTATGATAAAAGGACTCACTGTTTTCCAAGATCTCCTGGAGTGCGCCGTTGGCAACCTGAAGGCAGGCACACGTGGTGGGCGCTGATGATCTCCCATATTGCTGCCATACTTAGTCTACACCGAATGACGTTGTTTTGAGTGCCGAGGGAGATGAGTAAGGCGTCAAATGGAAAAACTCACTGTCAGAAGAAATATCACAGCCTGGCATCGGAGAATAGAGTCCGATTGCTACACACCTCCCCACACTTACGAGTTCGTGGTGCTAGCAGGCTGCTGCAGGTTTTGGGTTGCTTTTCCCAATCGCAACTTGAAGCGAACAGTCATACCAGATCCCTGTCCGTGCCGCGGTGTCGCTGTGGTCCCCGCAGGCCTTCCTGTTGGCGTTGTTCGAGGTCGGAGGACAAATGAGACTCCGGGTTGGGCGCGATAGATCTGACTTGCTGATTAATAAATAAGGCGCCTGTACTTATGTAAGCGATTGCCCAGACATCGACGCCAGTGATGACATTCTGCTCTCCACGGCGCACTCGAACCGTTTCTTTGTAAAGTTTACTGACAGCGAGTACCGCGGCGCCCGGATCGGATGCTGTTCAAACGGATCCAGTGCGCTGTGGTTCCATCACTGCGGGAGTCAGGAGTCAAGAAGGTCTGAATGTCGGCGACGAAGTGGGTCACGCAATTCTCATCCGAGAAGCGCATCGCCGCAATCGGCACCGCGGGCGTGCAAGTTCATCACGTTCTCAATCAGATGCCAACGTCAACGAGTACGTCGGATGAAGCCAGAGGATCTCACGCACATGTGTTAGGACTGCTTGAAAACGATTCTGACTCGAAAGCGGTAAGTTCTACGCAACGCGCACCTCGGCTTTCTCCGTCGTGCGCGTCTACGTAGACTGAGCCACTGGGAAATGTCGTCCGTGGTCTTGAAGTACTACTTGACAGTTCGAGTGATGTGATTCCGAGTGCGGGGGCTTTACGCTGGCCGAGGGAATAGAACAGCACTGTCAGTTCCTGACATTCGAACTGTTGAAATAGAAGCGACCTTTTGTGTTGATTGGTGCAAGTAGTTGAGGGGAGTAAGGATGCAGCAAAAGCCAGCGGTCGCAGCGTCTTTGAGCGCCTCCGAAGTGTCCCAGGTGAGCGTGGGACTCAGCCACGTGTTCACCACGTGGCTGGCTGGCATTTGCGCAGTGCCTGCTTGACTTCGTCAGCTCATCCCCAGCTAATCTATACCGCGGACGAGCAGCACCACCGCCAGCGCGTACGTTCCGTCTCAAGCCCTTCGACCCCTGCTTCGGCGTGACGGTCGTTCGCGGGTGCCCCGTCTTCCGCCTCCGCGCGCATGGGGCTTCGCACGAGGGACCCCGAGCCCGGTACCGGCGTCGAAGCGCGAGCTCGCGGGGCTCAACGACTCCGTCTACAAGTCCTTCGTCAAAATTATCGCGAGCCTGGGAGACACCACGCTCGTTTTTCGGCAGCCGGAACACTCGAGGTGGGGGCTGCTCGGTGCTGGCAAGACTCATGGCACCCGTGCGGGGCCCGGGAGTATCGGGTGTACCAGGAGCACGCGAATTGAGACCGGGTCGAGATGCGTATAGCAAGACCGGGCTGGATCTCGGGATCCTGTTCGCGCGTTTTTGGGAGTTGTCAGAGATACCGCGTCCTTGAGGTGAGCGATCAAACCTACCTGTCTGCCAGGGGGCGCTTTGCGTTAAGGATGTTCTGTTGATCTGCAGGGCTTGTGTAACTGGATATAGGGGACCGACGCGGATCTCGAGATTATCGTGCGCACTTGCTCTCCATAACTTTTTTTACCACAACGATATCGCGTTGTTGGGGAGTTCCGGTGAGGACGGACGTAACGCAGGGTTCCGAAGCACGGACAACGGCGCGCAGCGAAACTACACAGCTTCTGAGCGTCCCCGATGGCCATGTGCGCTCGCAACTGACGGAATGCATCTGGATACGCTTCGGTTTGAAATGTCACCGCCACCAATGGGTCATGTTTCTTTCCGCTACGTAACTTTATTACAGGTGCGTGGTCGTTTCAACTGCTGTGCTCACTGTTTACCAGGGCACTCTCGAGCATCCCCTCCATCAGAAATCCTATCTGGCCGTCGGTTCAACCCCTTGTACTCTGGGTTCGAGTCATGACCAAATTTCGTTCTCTCTCACGGTACGTCTGGGTGTAGCAAACCATATCACTTCCCCTGAGATACTGCGTATGCTTACGAGTCTCATACAGCGCATGAATCATGCAAGTCATATTCCCGACGTATCGGCCCGCCTAGAAACATGCGACTCTACTAGGCGCGAATATCACCGGAGGCTGGCGAGCCGTAGCTATCGGTCTGCACCGCCCCCGCGTCGGGCTGTTTATGAAGGGAACGTTCCGCATCGACCGCTCACCGCTCACGATCTGCTATTCGTTATTCTTTCATCCACCTCAAACGATGATACGCTCTTCCTTGGAAGCCGGCATAACCCAGGGACAACCCACAATCATGGGGTAAGCGTTTGTGTTCCTTCAATCTACGCTCATCGCTGACGCTTTCACGCAGACTCATCGGGTCCGAGTTTGAAGCACTGGCTGTAGGTCTGTTGCTCGAGGGCGCATTCTTCAGCATCTTCGTCGCGACCTATGGAGTCGGCACATGGCTGTTGTTTAGAGGAGACCAGCTGCCGCACGTAAGAAGACGGAACCGGATCTTGTTCATTGCGAGCACGCTGATGCTCATGCTGTCCATTGTCGTAAGTGCACTCGAAAAGAATCGCGTCAACGTTGTAAGCTTATGCTAATTAACATTATAGCACATGGGATTTAGTGTCTATTTCATATCCCTGTACACCGCTTTGGTTGCCACAAAAGACCCTGACGTTCCCAAATTGCGGAGCATCACAACAGCCCAATACTTGCTGTATGTCACTCAAGGTTTAATTGGCGATGGGTTCATGGTATGTACAACCGTTTTTGGGACTGCGTCGTTATCAACAAAGCCTGTGTTCTAGTTGTATCGGCTTCATGTCGTGTGGGGACAGAGATGGAAGATCACATTTGTTCCTGCAATAATGTTCTTCGCAAATGGCGGTGCGCACTGTCCTCAGTTCTCACCACTCTCATCTGATGGTCTCTCTATGTATCATAGTTGTCAGCTACGTGATCGCTGGTTTGGGAACCTTCCCAAGCGCGGCGGCGATCTTCTACATATTTTCGTTTTTCACCAATGTTGTCACTTCATGTAAGCTAACCCTCTCATCCTTGCCCTTCTCTCACTAACGCATTTAATTTTCTCCAGTGCTCATCGCGGGCCGCATCCTGCTGCACGACGCTGTCGCGATCGTGCACCCAAGCTGGAGCTTGCGCGAGCGCGCGTGCTTCAACGCCGCGCGCCACCGTCGCGTCTTCGAGGCGATCGTCGAGTCTGCAGGGATATTCACGCTCGCGTCGGTCACGCTCCTGATCACGCGCTTCGTGAGCCCGAAGCTCGGGTACCTAGCGTGCATGACCGCGATGTCGCCGCTCATCGTGAGTGCCACGCTCTTCCTCGCCTCACGCGATCCTGACGGCGTGCAGGGTTTCGTGTTCTCGCTGGTCGTCATCCACGTCGCGCGGGGGAGCGTGGATGCTTCGGCGTCCAGTGCTTCCGCGACGGCGGAGAGCGAGCATCAGTTCACGACCTTCGCGTCCACGCTTGACTCTCTGGAAACGGTGCGTGCCGTGAAGTTTCCGTGACGCGACTCGTTGGATTGTCCCCAGCAATCGTTTAATATGTCACTCAAGCGTTTTCGTAGGGCGCTCTTCATGAGAACTCCTACAGCGATACTTCGAGAGAGGGACGAACGGACAAAGAAAGCGCACACGGGCAGGTGAGGCAATGAGTAGGATTCGTATCGCGCTCCGCGAGAGCGCGTTTATGTATATACATGACGAGGACACATAACCGATACGGGCGAGACGAGATATTGCGGTGACACAACGCATGCGATCCCCGCGACCGCGAGTAATGGTGCACGGACGCTTGTACATGTAGGACTGACATCATTTGTGTAAGCTCGCAGTGCGAAAACGACGGAAGAGAACATGAGCGCTGGTGGCGCGCACCGGTGAACCTACCTCGCGTAAACGGACACGCCTTTCATTGCGAACCGGAAATTTTCGAATTCACGGGAGGTAACCCGTCCTCGGCGTCGCTAGTGCAACCGTACGTCCGCAAGGCGATAGGAGAACGCATCTCTTCATGATACGTGGAGGTTTTCTCCACGAACCCTTCCGCCATACGGACAACGATGAGCGAAAACGTCAAGCCCTGATTACTTTGGAGTCAGATTGTCGATAGACGAAAAACGGGCGTGGCGGGTGCTCACAATTATCGGGGACATGACGCATGCGATGACTTGGTAGCCGGTATTTGGGCTGGTGAAAAAGGAGATGAAGGGGCCAAGTGAGGCGAAGGAGTATATCGCGGCCGATTCGATTATGATGGTGAAAGCGCGACGGTAGCGAATGGCGTTCACGGAGACGCGAGAACGCCGAGAGAAGTGGGCGTGTATGAACTGGCCACCTGTCGCAGATAATAATCGATACGTGATGAGACCTGGAAAGAAGTACAATACGTTTAGTAGCTGAAAAATAGACCCCGTCTGAAACGGCGCACCGGTGGTGATTGCGTTAAAGATAAAGGACAGAGGGAAGAAGTACAGGCCGACAAGCCTGGCCCCTCGAGGAATAAGCCCTATGACGACAATGACAGCCACTGCGAAATAAGAGGTAGAATTTAACACGTTTGTATGTCGCACCGATGGCACGAAACGTACGAGTATTTCCCACAAAAATGAGAGTAGAAGCAGTGACAGCTTTCCAGCGCTTCTCCCACACGACATACAAACGATACAACTGACGAGCATGGTGAGATACTGGCACCATGAGGAGTGTATGATACTCTTACCATGAAAGCATCGCCTATGATTACTTGAACGAAGTATGCCAAGAACTGTATCATCGTGTATGTGTCCGCGGTGGAGTCATTGAAAGGATCGGTACCATCTTCGGGATCCGACTCTTTGTACAGCTGGAGTGCATTTCCCACGTTTACGTGCAGCGTGAAGAGCACCGACACTGCCAGATGCTGCAGAAATGAGGACCCTAGTTTATTAACGACAAAAGGTACTCACCACGCAAGCTGCTATAAACATGGTAGTATTGGATAGCAGCAGAGTGGTGTTTCGCCATTTCAGTCCAATGTATGGATAGCTGCACGAGAGGAGCCAGACGCTTTTCAGATAATTGACAAGGAACGGGCTGAAGAAGATTCCTTGAAGGAAAAGTCCGATAATCAACACAATCTGCTGGGATTGTACAACCTCGAGCTGGATACCGAGACAGACAGTGTGAGCAGGCGTACAGAGGACGCTACTTGCCGACTCTTCAGAAGATGCTCACGGCGTAGGCGTCCAAGGGCATGGCGAAAATCCGTTGTTTGAGGGAAGAGCTAGGGAAGAGCGGGAATGTCTGGTAGGAGGTCCACATAATTAAGTACTGTGAGTGGGATAAAGTTCCGACGGGGTCGGAGCCATTAGATAAGAATGGTGAAAATGACGTGCACTGCAAAAGGTCAGTTCTGCCGCCTGCGACTCGGACATTTAGCTCGTGAAAGTCGGCATGGGCGTGATGTCCCAGCACTCGTGCCCTTCCTGCGTTTGAAGGATTTTTATTTAACACACGGCACTATTCGCTGCGAAGTTCATCTACCGGCAAGACTGGATTTCAGTGCGCGACATGCCCGCACTGCCGGCTTCCATAGGCTCACTGGTCTGCGCAGTCACCTGTCATATTGAGTCCGGTGCGGAGTGAGCGGCCGGCATACATTTGGCGTCAATGGGAACTTCAAGTCGCCCGCGTGGAGTACAGGAGTCCGGACAAGAAGAGTTCCCGAAGGAGCGAGTTCTCCCAGCGACGGCGGCGGCGTGGGGGCCGGAGTGTCCATCGTCATACGGTGCTTATATCCGTGCGACCACGCCCTTGCATGATCACTGCGTGCAGTCCGCTTGAGCGACGATCGCCGCGGTGCGCACCTGTGCGAGCGTCGTCCGCGCCACGACGCAGTTCACGAGGCCCGCGTCGGCGAGGCGCGCACGCACGCACACGCCCCGACGAGCACGCGCGGGTTGAGGTTCGCGCAGCGGTAGAGCGTGCAGGGGAGGAGCCAGTTGAGACCGGCGAGGCGCGCGAGGTTGGCGGCCTCGATGCAGGTGCCGGGCGCGAGCCGCGGCGAAGGCGTCGAGGGTACGTGGGTAGTGCTTGGGTATGCTCCGCGCTGTGATATACCCTGAAGAAGATGAGGGACATGTCAGACGCAGGAAAAAGGCGTGTGGAGAGAATGGTACTCATCACATGAGTATCAGCTCGCGGAAGATGTCGCGAATGTCATCAACGTGGTCGTCAAGTGTGACTTCAATACAACCCTGTTGTTATCAGTTTGTGCATGGGCGAATCTGTCCGCAGATGTCGGAGACCCTTCAGTAAGGAGGTGCCAGTATACCTGAAACTGCACGCCTTTAATGAATAGGACTACGTACACGGTACTAGAGCCGTCCTCAAGCCAAAACTCCCTATCCCTGATTTGTATAACAACGGGGGAGGGCTGGCGTCTTCAGGTACCCTCCATAGGCGCAGGTGTGGCGAGTTCCCGTAATATGGTCATGGAAGTCTACGAGAACGGCGCGTGCGTGACTCTGCAGCGAAAGACCGGCCCGCGACGGCTGACTGGCGCCGAGTCGGAACCATGACAATGGGGGAGCTTGGAACAGGGCGTGCGCAACTCGAGAGAGCTTCCGAAGGCGCGGATGTATACGCCTCGCTTACCACAGTCCTCTTATTCAAAATAGCGTCCATCGTGTGTGCTTCTCGACCTTATCCACATCTCGCAAGCGCAGACTCCGTCTCCATACGCCCATGAACGACTCACCTTCGGTGCTTGATCGTGCGTGTGGTAGCGCCATATGGTTGAGCTGCAAGACATTTGTTCGTCCAGATATTCGGTCGGGTGCGTGCAGCGGAGAAAGGGAAGGCAACGGTTAGGGAAGGGAGGTCGCAAACAGCCTGAAGATTACGTCAGCATTTATCGGGCCGTGCGTGGCCGGCTCAGAGCGCCAACGATTTTTGGCCATGGCCTTGGGATTTTCGGACGCGACATTGCAGCTTCCTCCTCTCACATCCGGTCTTTCATGTCGCTGGCTCCCGTCGTCCTTCGTCACCCTGGGCACTTCCACTAAACATGGCCACCATCTGATCGCCCCACTTGCTCTGAGGATGACACCCCCTTTCATATTTTACCCCGCATCCCTGGCGGGTCCGATGCCTCGCGTGCCGGGACGACACTCTCCTGGTAGTCATCCGACTCCTCCACACCCTGGTAGTACCCCGGCGCGTCTTGCCAACTGGTACCCGTCCGCCCCCCCCCCCCCGTCCTCCGAGTCCAACCCGTGTAGCACCCCGGCCGCACCGCATCTCCACCACGCTCGGACCGAGGAATGCGCGTAGGCGTCGAAACCTGCATCCTGGCGCTGCCGCAGCCCACCTGCTCCTTGTTTATCGTGCCATGGGCCTCGAGAATTCCTACTCAACAGAATGAGGAAGCTTCTTGTAGCAGCATGCACGAACCCATGAGCCACATCCGTTTGCCACTGTGGCGCGGGGATCGCCTCGTCGATATATCTATGTTCAAAACTCCATATGATGTACCATTCGGTTTGTCCTCTGTCTTCTTCGCGGCGGTCACGGGCTGATCTGTAAAACAGCCTTTTGCGCAACTTTGGTTCACTTGCATCTCGTCCACGAACCGGCTTTCCTAGAGGACAACGGGCCCTCGGACAAAGATGATAAGTGGTTCCCAAGGAAACGTGGACAAACGTGGCGAGTGGCATTCTGTCTGGATTTGCGGCCACGGTAAGCATAGATCCACCAGCCTTGTAAACGGCTCTGCGTATCTACGTAGCCCCTTTGTGACGTCGACAGATCTCCGATACGCGCAAAGTCTTCGCTTTCCTCTCATTGTGGGTACGTGCACGGTGTGATCTAGATTTTTGTACACCAAGGCCGCAAAGTGCGCAGCCTTTTGAATGGACAAGGCAAGTGCAACATCTTGCACCACCGCAATGGCATAACAATTGTCAGACACACATATATACTCTCAGTCCCGATCCGTCTTTTCGCTCTCTTATTCCATCTTACTATGTCGGTCCCAGAAGCCACTTACCAACCCTCCGGATCAGTTCCTCCCTTGGTCGCTGCTGCGCGACTTTTCGGTAGCGCCATCCCGGAGTTAGATCCGGACGGACCAAGCGATACTGGCTACATGACCTCAAAAACCTCCGGAAGCCCGCCACTCATCCGTACGTCTTTCTGCCGTTCCTCAACCACCCGGTGGCGTCGTTTGCTCATGCATCCTCCGACAGCCTGGAAGACCCGTCCTCACGTTGCCCAGACTCTGGATAACGACATCTCGTGCACGCCCACAACTCCCACACGGTTCAGCACCCCGTCAGACAGCAACCACCGTCCGGTGTCGCCACAGACAAACGGTAGTTACTCACGTGCCTCCTCCACAGATTCGAGCAGGCACTCCACCCTCCGCGGCAACGTGGCGCAAGGCCCTCCTCATGGAGCTGGAACTTTTCCCGCTCAAGTGGAGTGCACGGCCGACGAAGAGGTGTGGGCCCCGGACGGCGACATGTACGTCCTCAGCCAGAACCAGGGAGTTCGCGTCCTGTTCCGCATCGACAGGCACCTCCTCGCCTCCCGCTCGCCTACCCTCGCCAAGTCCATCGCCGCCGAAGTCCAGGATGGGGTCGAACTCGAAGACGCGACCGAGGTTGCGTGCTCGTTCGACCCGCTCCCCGTGTGGACCATCGACGAGCACGCGACGGACCTCCGCTTCTTCCTGCACGCGATGCTCCAGCCTCCACCTCACGTTCTGTACGTCCCCGCGCCCCTCTCCCTCCTCCCTATGCCACTCACCCGCGGCCCCCGCGCGTCCAGGAACGCCGCGCACCGCGGCTCCCGCATCCCCTTCGAAGAAGCCGTCGCCGTCGCCCGGCTCGCCCACCGCTTCGACGTGCGCCCCGCCCTCGACGCCGCGCTGCGGCACCTCACCGCGTTCTACACGACCGCCTTCGGGGCCTACCACGACTTCTCGCACAGCACCGCCCTCGACGTCCCCAACGACGAGTGCGCCGTCGCCGCAATCCAGATCGCGCGCCTCACCGGCACCCCGTCCGTCCTCCCGCTCGCGTTCTACGCCTGCGCCCTGGTCGGGTGCCCCGAGGGCGCCGGCCCGCGCGCCTCGGTCGAGTGGCGCCGCGCGGACGGCCGGGTCGAGCGGCTCTCGGTGGAGGACGAGCGGGTGTACGCCGCGGGCGCGAGCGCGCTGCGGGAGGCGGCGGCGGCACTGCACGCGGAGGTGTACGGGGGCAGCGGGTGCTGCCAGGAGCCGGCGTGCGAGCTCACGGGCCGGATGCTCTTCTCGCTGACGAAGGAGTACGACGTCTATCTGATGACGCGCCGCCAGAATCTGCCAGTGACTGCCCTCTGCAGAGAGTGCGCGGTAAATGTGCGGGCGCAGACGGAGAGGGTGCGTGTCACGCTCTGGAACAGGATTCCAGGGATGTTTGGGCTTCCTGAGCCATGTGGATGGAGGGTTATCGAGTTGTGAGTCGTGTACTATGTAATATGCACGAGGATGGTCGAAGTCTTCTGCGAGGTTGTGAGCACAAGAGGTTGATTGGCACAGCCAGGATTGAGCGGGTGGTCAAAAACAATCAACAGGGGATTGGATATGCATTAAGGGGGAATCGAACCCCCGGCGGGTCGATGGCAACGACCCAGGTTACCACTACCCCATTAATGCTGACAACAAGGAAACAGCGTTATATAATATATACAGTTGTTGCACGATGTTTTTCAACCAAGAGGCCGCGTCAACGTTCGAACTTCGCTGCCCTTCCCCTCCTGCCTCAATCCCTCGTCACATGCCATCATCGGCTTCTCGTATGCCAGGGCTCCCTTACGATGTGATTATACCCATCATGGGATGTTTATTCAACGACTACGACTACGGAGCAAATTATTCAACGCTTTATCAATGCTCGTTGGTAAACCGGGCACTCCACAACGCCGCGACACCGTTTCTATACCGTTGCGTGACATATTCTGCCGTTCACACCCCTCTCAGTCTGAGCAGGCGGGATCCACTATCGGTGAGTGCGGTCTCGCTTGTTTAGTCCTGTGAGTTGATCGCTTCTTTCGCGACCTCAGGAAGGCTACTTTGCGGCAGCCAGACTTCCTCACAATGCAACCCTGGTTCAGCGGTTGGAGATATGCAGTAAGATTGAAACAACTTCGCTTGCTCTCCTTGTCTAACGCATACTCAGATCTGTATACCCAGCGGCTGAATCAATTTTCCTCGCGATTGAAAGCAGCGGTGGAATGCTGGCCGAACCTCCGCACCGTCGTGTTTACCCCACGCACCCAACAGGATCATCTCTTCGATGACGCTTTGCCGCTCCTTCTTCAGCTCCCCTATCTCGAAAGCTTCACATGCGACCCCGCGTGTGGCTCCGAGCTCAACGCACAAACACTCTCGCAGCTTCGCAATCTGAAAAGCCTCACAATCGAAACTCCGAAACGCGTTATTTTGCAACTTTTACCAGAGTTGTTGCGAGACCTCAAGCCCACTTTGAGAACATTAAGTCTCACCGTAAGTTCTTCCTGCTATCGTCCCCGCATTATCTGGCATTGATCATGTTTTAGGGCAACTGCGGGTCTATTACCCCAGGCGTGCTACGCTCGTTTGTCCCCCACATGACGGATATTGCTGCGTTCTCTTTCGGACTGTCATACTCTCTTACCCACGACGACGTCTTCGAGATCCTGGAGGGTCTTCCGAACTTGACCAGCTTAACCTTCTTTTACTACCTGGTACGTCTGCGGGTAATTATCTCCATGACGACGACTGAGGTCTGCTGCTCCTGGCAGCAAATGCGCCCTTATCGCGCACCCTATCTCCCGCACTTCCGAGACCTCACTGTTCAATGCGTCAGTCCCTCCACACGCTCGGAGGCCGCATACTTCTACAAGTGGGTCCGCCGCGTGATCCGCCATGGGCCGCTCAGAAAGCTGCATGTGGAGTTTCCGATACCATCAGCAATGCGCGGAGCGTCTCCCTCTTTCAGCCCTCTGCTAGAACATCTCTGCGCACGGCACGCCGCCACGCTCCAGGTGTTGAAGATCCGACGCCTTTTCGTCGGCAGGCGCGCGCTGAAGAGCCTCTGCTCCACCTGTGTCCTGCTCGAAGAGCTCTCAGTTCTCGTCTCGCTGGACGTCGCGGTGAGTCTTTCGGACGTCCTTGCTGCGACAATACGTGACTGAATCTCCCTTCAGCGCCGACTCCTTCCCGAGTACATCGAGAACCTACCTCGTCTCCACACGCTCCACATCGACATCCTAGGCAAGCACAAGACGCGCCGGGAGAACTCGACTCTCGAAGCCGCGCAGGTCTTCTTCGACCGCAACCGTACTCTCCGGAGGGTGAGCATCAACAAAGAGCGCTACACGGTGACGATCCCCCTTCACGTCCGCTCCGTGCTTGCCTGATCGGATCTGTGGGTGCAGGGTCAATGGATGCAAGTCCCGGATCTGGGAGTGCAGTTTGTCGTTGAGGCTTGCCGCCCGAGTCCATGTCGCCCATGGATGGGAGGTCAACACGAATGAGCGGCAAAGTGCGCTGACAAGTATAGTTCCGCGTTATCTTTATCGGCCTGCGCTTATGTAAAACAGTTTTATTACTTCAACATATCCGTCTCCAGGGACGTTCCGAGGCCACAACCCTTTCGAGTATTCTGCCTACTAGGCCACCATCCGTGTTCCCTCCCGTCATCTTCACCTGATCTGGTGTCCGCAGCATTTGAAATGAGGCGCCTTGTCTAAAGTCCGTGGAGTGCGAAGCGAAGCTTTGCATATGTCGCCCTTGACAGCGCAAATAACCCCTTCCCCTGCCCCAGAGTCCAGCGTTTGCAAACGAGCCATTCTGCCGGACTTCGATGACCGACCTGAGAAGCCTCACGCTTGGAAGACACTTGGAGCGTATCAGAAAATTGCGTTCTTCGAATTGCTTGTCGTAAACTGTTATGGGCACTGGGCGCATAACCCGCGACGCACTTAAGGGAGGGCCGCGGCTTCGATGCAATCATCGTGTCTCGTCCCCACCCCCTCTACTTACAGACTCCGACAACACAAAATGGTCGGGATATCTGTCGCCCTCGCTGCCCTCGCTACTGCCACCTTCCTTCTCTCGCGGTGGCTCACCTCTCCCCGATACAAGCTTCCTCCAGGCCCCAGCGCGCTCCCTCTCATTGGCAGCGCCCATCACCTGACGCCCACCTTTCCAGAGTACGTGTTCTGGTCGTGGCGAAAGCAGTTTGGTGAGTCCCCTGCCATGGCGTCGTCCCCGCCCCCCTCTCGCCGAGTCCCACGCCCCCCGCATGATTTCCGCGTCGCAAACCGTGTCTGACACAACTCCCACTCTGTTCAGGCGACGTGATCTTCTTCCGGCTCTTCCGGACGCCGACCCTCCTCCTGAACTCGCTCTCCGCCGCGCGCGACCTGCTCGACAAGCGGAGCGCAAAGTACTCCGACCGGCCTCGGATGGTCGTCATGAACGAGATGTGCGTCCCGTTCGCCTTGCGCCCCGTCCCCCGGTGTTTCAGCACGTGCCGACGCTGGCGCTCACTCACGCACGCGTGACGCCTTGCCGCACGCACACAGGATCGGTTTCACGAACACCACGCCGACGATGCACTACGACGAGCGCTTCAGGCGGCAGCGCAAGTGGATCCACGACGCGATGGGCACGCGCGTGGCGCTCGACTCGTACGCGCCGCTCATGCGCCGCGCCGGGCGCGTCCTCGTCCGCGACCTCCTCGAGTCCCCGGAGGACTTTTCGGCGCATCTGTACAAGTGAGTTCCGGATCGCCACCGCCCCCAAAAGCCCCAAGGCCCGATCGGATGCTGACGGGAGAGCGCCTGGAGGTACATCGTCGCTACGCTGTTCGAGATCGTGTACGGGCGCCGGCCGCGGTCGATGCGCGACGACCTCGTCGTGATCGCGGAGAAGACGGTGGTCGCGTCGAACGACACGGGCCCCAGCCAGCTGCTCGTCAACTCCTTCCCTTCTGTGAGCCTCTTCCTCTCTCGAGCTCGCTTCGCGCCGCGCTCGCTAACTGCATGCTCTCAGTGAAGTACATCCCGAGCTGGTTCCCCGGCGCCGTTCAAGCGCACCGCGAAGGTGTCGCACGACAGCCTCATCGCGTGGCAAGAGATGGCGCTCAAGCAGGTCGAGGAGGACATGGCGTCCGGCGGCCTGCACTCCTGCGTCATCGCGTCGCTCCTCGAGGCGCACTCTGCGGACCTCACCCCCGAGCAGAAGGAGGACATCTGCGGTCGGGGTCAGCATCTACGGAGGTGCGCCCCCTTGACCCCTCGACGCCCATTCCCCGTCGCTGACCATCTCCCCTCACCCAGCCGGGACAGAAACCGTACGTCCACTCCTATCCCTCGCGTCTCGCCCGCCCGCGCTGAGCCGCGGCCAACGCGCGCCCATAGACCCACGGCACCCTCGTCACCTTCTTCCTCGCCATGCTCCACAACCCCACCGTCTTCCGCGCCGCCCAAGCAGAGCTCGACCGCGTCGTCGGGCCCGACCGCCTCCCTGACCTGTCCGACCGGGAGCGCACCCCGTACCTCAACGCCGTCCTCGAAGAGCTCCTCCGCTGGCGCCCCGGCATCGCCCTCTGTGCGTCCCTCCCTCCCTCCTCTTCCCAACAGTGCCACCGCCGAGCTGACGAACACACCCAGCGTTCCCCCACCGCCTCACCTCCGACGACACCTACCGCGGCTGGGACATCCCCGCCGGCTGCATGGTCCTCACCAACATCTGGGGCATGTCCGCGACCCGGACTCTTCCCCGACCCTGACGCGTTCCGCCCCGAGCGCTTCCTCGACTCCTCCTCCTCCCCCAAAGCGGCTGCGGACCTCCCGAGCAGCTTCGTCTTCGGCTTCGGGCGGCGGGTGTGTCCAGGGCAGGCCTTCGTCGACCGCACCGCGTGGCTCGCGATCGCACACGTCGTCGCCGCGTTCGACGTCCGCCCGCGCTCGACCGCGCGGGGCGCGAGGTGTGCCGCCGTCGCCTTTGTTCCCGGGATGACGATGTGAGTCTACACGCGTCCGGTTCGCGCCCCCCGCCCACCATCGGTCACTGACTTGTCCGCACGGCACACCAGCCGCCCGGAACCGTTCAAGTGCAGGATCACGCCGCGCTCGGAGGCGGTCGCGGAGATGATCGCGCACCTGGAGGAGTGAGGCTCGCACCATGTAGTGATAGATCCGTCCTTGATCATTATAGACCGGTGAGACCAAGTGTGTGCGTCGCGCGCGGGCAGAACGCC